>NW_026067909.1:4819392-4861062 GCF_014885135.2 Alexandromys fortis | reverse complement strand
GGGAGGGGAAGGGAAGGGGAGGGAAGGGGAGGGAAGGGGAGGGAAAGGGAGGGAAGGGGAGGGAAAGGGAGGGAAAGGGAGGGATGGGGAGGGAAGGTCTAGAAGTGGCTGAAAGCTGCCACAGGCAGGACTTTTAGGAATGGCTGCTGGAACAGGCCATTAACTTGACTGTCTAGCTGATTGTATATTTATTTTTAAAAAAATCTTTTCCATATTTTTCCCTGAAGATGGCATGAGGGAAAAGTATGTCTCAAAGTGACATGTTCTATGCAGCTTATAGTACCTGCTTATATAGAAGCTGTTCCATTGTTTACGGAAAGGCTTTCCCCCCTCGTTGGATCTCTTTTCTCCCTTGTGGTCACGTGGAATTTCACTGTCTTCTCAAAGCTTGCTATCACTGGTGAAGGAACTACAGCTGGGACTCAAACACAAACCAAAAGTTTCCAGTAGGCACCATTGTACCTAGAACAGTATCTACCATTGCTAATATAATGAGAAATTAATTCAATAAGGCAGAGATAGCAGGGTTACCTCCAGCAGGCCTAGTCTGGAATTGTTGCCTCTGGGTGACCAAATAAGCTATTCCATACTCTGTCCCCACAAAACTGTGACACCCACTTAGGTCAGGAAAAACATCTCATCTCAGTCCCTAATACCCAAAACCTTCATTGGATTCTGGAACATAGATCCAGGTAAGGTTATATGAGTTAGATTCTTTTAACAGATAGCTTTAATTGTCAACTGAATACAATCTAGACTCACTTAAGAGAGTCTCGAGGAGAGATTTTCTACATTGGGTTAGTTTGTGGGTGTGTCTATGGGGCATTGTCTTAATTAAGCTCATTGATGTGGGAAGACACAGCCCACTGTGGGCGGCACCATTCCCTAGGCAAGGAGTAGTAAAGTGTATGCGGGGAGACAAAGCTGATCACAGGTAAGCTAACAGCCCTGTTGTATACATTCATTTATTTGTGCTCTGAACCACAAATGTCACATCCTTAGCTTCTTGGAGCTCCTGCCTTTGTGACTTCTCTGCTATGATGGACTTTAACATAGAAGCATAAGTCAAATAAACCTGTTTCTCCTAAGTTCATCATTTGTCAGGGTATTTTACCACAGCAGTGGAAATGAAAACAGGCTACTTTTCAATTCTAAAAGGAGTCAGTGGCAAAACTGGTGCCCTCAACTGCATTCAGATCTGGTAGTTCAAAGTGTGAGGAGGTAGACTATTACAAATGCTAAGTCAATCGGGTCACTGATATAAGCGATGTTTGTTGAGCAGCTACAATGCATTGTATTTTATCTGTGTCATCTCGTACTCTCGAAATAAGCTGATCAAAAATGCTGATCTTAGCCCCGTGGCATGTGAGGCTTTTCTGTTAGAAATATTTAATTATACTAAAGTGTTCTGACAACCATATTTCAGCCTTTGACCTCTCCAGATCACTTTTTAAACATGCAAACAAGGTAAACTAACTTAGTAACTCCAGAAAAGCAGAAGGTGAAGCTATTTGTTAGAAAATTATTCACAGGGGGCTGGAGAGATGGCTCAGAGGTTAAGAGCACTGACTGTTCTCCCAGAGGTTCTGAGTTCAATTCCTAGCAACCATATGGTGGCTCACAACCATCTGCAATGGGGTCTGGTGCCCTCTTCTGGCCTGCAAACAAACATGGAAGGAATGCTGTATACATAATAAATAAATAAACATTAAAAAAAAGAAAATTATTGACATAATTTTGTGGAGGAGAAAAGTCACAGGGCAAATGACATTTATCACAAGTGTAAGTCTTGCTTGGGAGAAGTTAGCAATAAAAGACAAGGCATGTCCATCACGACATCCTGGTAACACTCAGTAGGGAAGATGAAGAGAGCAGTAGCAGGCAGAAGGTAGTACTCAATGCTGGGTTGTAAACAGGATCCTTCCCCAGGAAGACACCCATCTATACTTTTCACAGCTGAGGTCGCTAGGACTCAGAGCTGGTCAGGGATGGGTCTGATGTCACACAGCTGGGATGAGCAGGGCTGGAAGCTAAGCTGGTTCTAGTTGCCAGACTTCTACAGCAGAAAAAAGGAGGAGGAGGAAGCCATTCAATTCCTTGGTTGACAATGGCATCTCTCTCCTGGTAGGACTGGACATTTGGCTATAGACCGCCCCCCTCCCCAAAAAAGAAAACCAAAGAGCTCATTCAGCCCACCCAGCCAGGCGTGTTCCTTAGGCATCACCATTCTCCTTTGAAACTTTTCCAGGAGTGTGACCTCTTGGAGTGTTAGGAGCTGGCCGGGGTTTTATAAGTTCCTTTGGTTCACGAAGGATGTCTCTTCACCACTTCCAAGCCCTCCTGATCTGTTTCAAATCTCACTTCTTTTGTGGGAAGTTCACAATTAAAAAAAAAATTCCAGAAGATGGGGGAAAGCTAATAGGACCTCTTCTACTGAAAGTAACAAGTGGAAAAGGAATTTCTGATTTCCACGTTGAGTTGAGGTTTTGTTGAATAGGGGACCTCGGCTCCATGGGTGAGAGAGCACTGATGAGCCAATGGCATGATTCAATGGTATATCCAGCCCCTGATATGTCTTGATCACGCCACACAGAGTCCCAGCCTCACATTTTACAATAAAGAACATTCAGGGCTCCCAAATTCCAAATGAAGTGAACTTAATGGTCCGAGTTCAGTCTCCAGGGCAAGCACGGTAGTTACTCAAGTCCAACCTTTGGCAGGTTTTTGTTGATAATAGACTTAAAGGAATTCTCTTCTAGAGAAGAAGACAGATCCACTGCAGGGCCAAGGGCAGCAGAGCCGTTCACCTGTCCCAGCAGGTTTCTCCCATCGTGTTGATGTGGAGGTAGGTAATGAAAGGCTCCTTGCTCTACATTAAAAAGAGCTTATCCAGGGGGGCTTACCTGCCACAGCATCCACCACGGGTCTTTGCTTAAAGACTTACAGCAAAGCACTTACAGTTCCCACCCGTGGCATTTGCAGCTCGGTGTAATTTATTGAATATCGTCCAAAGAGCAAACACGGGGTTTATCTGGTGGCGTTTTAGTTGGGTGGTAAATGTTTGCCATGTGCCAAGAATAGAAGGAAAGGGAGAGAATGTGACATGAAGAGAGGGTGAAGGAAAAGGAGAGGGGCGGAGATGGAAAACCGCAGGGAGAGAAGCAGGAGAGAGCAAAGTTCCTGGGGCTTGGACAATACCAGGCAGCTGCTTTCACATGCACGCCAATGTCTGTCCCATCTCCAGGCTCAATTCCCTCGGCTCACCCATGTTCAGAATGGGCCCATGTACGTTTGTTGGCTTGCCTCAGCAGCCTGATCCTTCTTTTCTCACTGGGCTCCCCTAACTCAGAGAAAAGCCACAGCAAGAGTCTGTTCCTCACAGTCACAGACAGACCAGGGATCTGGGGGGAGGGAAGTAACAATAGTATGGGGGAAGGGGTTACTGAGAGCACCTTGACTTATAAACAAGATCAAAGACTTGATAGTGTTGTGATCTCTGGGTGCGCAGCACCACCAAGCATCTGGGAAAATGCAAGTTCAAGGCAGAGCGATATGCTGCTCTATAGGTACCAGGATGGCTCACACAGACAAGTGGTAGTGGCACTGAATGCTAGACAGCTATCCAGGAACCAGGGCACTCATCCCCACAGGGGGTGGGGGGGACGCAAAATGACATAGCCGCTCAGGTAAGCAGTGCCAGGGTTTCTTCGAAACCAAATGTGCTTTACCACCCAGCAGCTTCTCTCACGCTCATTTCCCACAAGGAGGCAGAGACTTGGATTGGCACAAAAATGTGTGCCCAAAACTGAAGCTATCTATCCTTCAACAAGAAAGTGGTTAAAGTGTGGGGCAGGGAATACAATTCAGCAAACAAAAAAGGAATAAATTATAGACACAGGAAAACAGTTTGGATAGATCTCAAGGAACTTGTGCTAAATGTGAAAAAAAAAATCTCAGTAAGTTGCATCTGAGTGGCTTCATTTCTATGACATTCTAGAAATAATGAAGCTATAGAAATGAGGAGAGTGGTGAAGCACGAATCTGATTGATCTGATAGTAAAAACCAGGAGTCAGATATTAGGGGGTGAAAGCCGAAAGGTCAGAGAAGCAGAGCAGCCAGCCACTAGTTCTTACCTCTGTGAAATCTTCAGATCGAATGGGGTGTCCTGCTTGTCTCTACAAGTCCTCAGATGAATGCCATGCACTCCTGTCTCATCCCACCTTATTTTCCCCTCTCTGCCCAGCCATATTCTTTCCTGTCTCCACCTCCCTAGTGTTGGAATTAAAGGCATGTGACTCCCAAGTACTGGGATCAAAGGTGTGAGCCACCACCCCCTGGCTCTGTTTCTCTTTGAGACTGGATCAATCTAGTATAGACCAGGCTGGCTTTGAACTTTCAGAGATCCATCTGTCTCTGTGTTCTGAGTGCTGGGATTAAAGGGGTGTGGCACCACTGCTGGGCCTCTATGGCTAACCGGTGGCTTGCTCCACACTCTGATCTTCAGGAGAGCTTTATTTGTTATAGTGCAAGTAAAACATCACCACAGAGTGGGGTGGTAGGGTTAGAGATGGGGTGTGATTGCGGAACAGAGTCCAGAACCCTTCTGAGGTATCACTGAAGAAGTGGTCAGCTGACTCCTGACCTGGTGTGGTTTCTTAGATGTTCAGATGCACTGGGGATACTGAATTTCATGGAAAACAGATGCAAGAAGGGCTCCCCCACCCCACCCTCGAACACACTTTTCTTCCGGGAGAGAAGAGGTAAAAACCCCCCATTGTGAAAGTACCGTCCTTGGAGCATAAGAAAAAAAGGCATCAGCAAGAGTCCTTGTAGGGAGATTTCTGTGCCTCGGAGACATGGGGAAAGGAGTCATGACTCAGTGGTAGAGCACTTGCCCAGCATTCATAAGGCCCTGGGTTCCATTCCAGAACTGTAAAGCATAACAAATAAATAATAATAACTAAGTAGTATGTATCTTCTGGATCTGAGAACGCAGCTCAGTCCTAAGCAATAGCCTACCACACATGAGGACCCGAGCATGATCCCCAGCACCACAAGGCTATGAATTATGAATGAACTCCTGTAATTCTCGTTTGCCTCGTGCCTTTCCTCCTGGCTTGCCAGTTTCCATTGTCACTTCTCTTTGTTCAAGCTGGTGATGAAGAACTCGGGCTTGGCTTCTCCTTGGAATCTTCTTTTCCTGGTTACTGTCAGTTGTGAAAAGACAGGTGGAACTGGAGATGACCATGTGAAGTGAAGAAGGCCAAACTCAGAGAGGAAAGTACCATGTGTTCCTTTCTTTCGCATATGGGATCTAGGCATAAAAGTAGAGGGGTGATGTTTGGAAAGATGAAGAAATCCAGCAGGGTGGGTAAAGGACAGGGGGAAAAATGGGAGAATGGGCATGATCAAAACACATCAAATACATTTATCAGAACATCACAATGAAACGTTATCTTTTACTAATAAGGTACAACTTCTCTTGCAAAAAGGAATTCAGGCCTAAGTCTGAGGAAGATACCGGTAGGTAAAGTTTTGCCTCCTCTAAAGGGAGATATGAGAGAAAGGTCACATGAGATCCCCGGACATTGTTCTGCAGCCAGCATGAATGGACAAGGATGTGAAGGAAGGAGAGGGAAGAAGAGAGAAAGATGGACTGAGAGAAAGAGAGAAAGGGGAACAGGGGGAGTAAGGTGAAAAGGAAGAAGATGGGAAAGGAAGGAGAGGAAAGGAAGGGGAGGGAGGAAATGGGAGGAAGGGCATGGCAGGGAGGGGAGGGCAAAAAAAAGGAGGAAATGGAAGGGACAGGAGGGTGGGGAAGGGAAGGGGGATAGGGGAAGGGAAGAGGCAGGGAAGGAAAGGGAAATGGAAGAGAGGGAAGGGGAGGGGAGGGCAGAGAAGGGAAAGGAAGCAGTAAGGTGTAGCAGAGGTCAAACTAGAGATGCCCAGCCCCTTTGGCTGGAATAAACCATGTATACTGAGGTCTCTTTGTTTATGATACAGTAATGACCTCACCTAATCCATCTATCTGTGTGCCATGTAATAATCATCAAAAAACATTCTTAATCGCTAAGCAGGTCATTTATAACTGGTGTCTCTTTGCCCAGTCAGCAATGGAGTCCACTGTCCCCGTGCCAATGCCCTCTGCCACATGCTTCAGGTGCAGAAAGGAGGCCGGGGACACAATGTGTGAGACACCTGCCACCTGCCACCTGTGCTTCACCACTCATATGAACCCAAGAGCAAATATGTTCCAGTTGGTGGCAAAACTCTGAAAAAATGTAAAGTTAAGGAGAAAAAGGTCTTGATCTGCTTGCTGACTGTAGCTACTTTTAAATTCAATCTCAAGAACAGAAAGTTTTGGCCTGGTGAGGTGGCTCAGTGAAGGAAGGAGCTTGGGGCCATCTGACAACCTAAGCTGAATCCCTAGAAGATGGTGGCAGGAGAAAAAGAATTGCCACAAGTTGTCCTCTGACCTTGAGGTGTGTCCCATGTCATATACACATGCAAGAAAAATACATAGTCAGGTAGGTTGATAGATAGTTAGGTAGATAGATAGATAGATAGATAGATAGATAGATAGATAGATAGATAACAAATTTAAAAGGACTGAAACTGCACTTTTCAAACCACAACACTAGAAAACTTTGATTACCCTGGAGCAAAGTAGATGCCTCTCTGTGAACCTGTGTCACTTCAGTTGGTGATGCCCATAAAATTAAAATTAATTATAAAGAACTTACTATAGATGCTGGGTATGGAGGCATAGGTCTACAACCCCAGCACTTGAGAAGTAGAGGCAGAAGGGTAAGAGTCAAAAGTCATCCTTGATCACATAAAAAGTTTGAGGTCAGTATGAGTTACACAAGACTGTCTCACCAAAAAAAAAAAAAAAAAAAAAAAATTCAGAATACACAAATGTGTTTAAATACGCAGATTATTGACCTCTTTTGTTTTTAATTTACTCAATTCTACTCTGCATTTAAATTTCCCAAGACCCAATATGCTCGTGTTAGCATATTAAATATTGAGTCTGAAGATTCTCCTGGAAGTCAAATGTGCTGTTTAGAAAAGTACTTTGTAAACCCTAAAGCCTGCGAGTCCAGATGTGAGGGATTCTGCCGCAGCCACTCCTGGAGAGCTGAGAAGGTTCTAAAGGGCAGCGTTTTCGAGCGCCTCTGAGCTTTGCCAGTTTTAGGTCTGAGAAGATGGGTGTCCTGGGGGTCGGCTGATGGTGGCCTGGTCCTGAGTCTCCAGCAGGTCACGTCAGAGCACTGGACTCAGTCACCAGCTGGTGTTTTCTCTAGACTTTGACATCCAACCTGTTGTCAACTCCAGGATAGAGGAGTCACGGCTTCTGGATTGCTTTGTGCATGTGCTGAGCCCATACCGCAGACAGGGGCCTTGCTGTGTTTGTTTAGAGACAGTTATAGCCAAGGTCACTGTCACTGCATGTGTGGTGTCCGTTAGTCCAGTGGGAGCCAAGGTCAAGTGCAGGATGCCAGCCATGGATAGACATCTGACTGCGTAGGCTGCATCTTAACAGGTCAGGGAGATGGGGTCCCCTTAGATTCCAGGCAGAGCCCCTTAGGAGTGCAGTCTCCATCACAGGTTCAGTGAACACAAAGCCAACAGCACCCACTCTGCCCCCAAAGCCAGACCACAGCAGCCCAGAGACAGGTCTTGGGCACAGAGTGGCAACTAGGCTGGCTTTCACTTTTCCAATGGGCATAGCAAGCACATTCTTGAGAACATAAAACTGCCCCCAAACAGTCTCAGCAAGCACACACCACGCAAATGGTGCGCCTTGGGCTTCTGTGCGAGCATCAGGAGGCCTCTGAACTCTCCCTTGCTTCTCATACGTCCCATTGCTGGAAGTAAGGATACAGAAATTCAACTCCACACCCCGTCGATCTGTGGAGTTTAGGGTCCTCAGCTCAGACCAAACCAGAAAAGAATTTCAGGACTAGCCAGTCTGAAGCAGAGTTAGAATTTTAATACAGACTTTAAGCATGAGAGATAGGACCAAGACAGGTACTTAGGGAAAGGAAGCAAGATACATTCAAGAGAGAGAATGAGTGTTGGCCTCTTTCAGAGAGAATCACAGAGAGTAAGACATACCCAAGTATGGGGCCTGACTCTTCAAGAGGGAGTTGCAATTAATTGTCTTAGTAATAGCCATATAGATCAGTGGTTCTCAACCTTCCTAATACTGCCACCCTTTAATAAAGTTCCTCATATTGTGGGGACCCCAACCATAAAATTATTTTTATTGCTTCTTCATAACTGCATTTTTTGTTGTGATGTTGTTTTGGTTTCGTTTGATCTGATTTGTTGAGACAGGGTTTTTCTGTATAACAGCTTTGACTGTCCAGGAACTCACTTTGTAAACCAGACTGGCCTCAAACTCACAGAGATCGACCTGCCTCTGCCTCCCAAGTGCTGGGATTAAAGGCATGTGCCACCACCTCTTGGCTCATAGCTGTGTTATGAATCATAATGTAAGTATATTTTAAGATAAAGGTTTGGTAAAGGGGTTATTAGGACAATCCCCCCCCTTGGTAAGCAAAATTATAGAGTAGCTCCGTAGCTGACCTGGATGAAATTATAATCTTATTAAATAAAACCAAGGCCACAAGGGGTGTTCTTTCTCTGTAAATGGTGCCTCTGGGGAGATTTCTAGAAGGGAGAAAGACACCTAAGAGCCATAAGCAGGCAGTTGGTCACAGGGCTGGGGCCCTCACTGCTTTATTGTCAGAGTCATCAACCAGATTCCCAGAGCAGGGGCTTCTCTCCCCTCTCAGGTTCCCAAGATTTCCCCTGTCTTTCTATCCCTGCCACCAAATGATGTCATGTTAGAACTTCCCCCAGAATATCAGAAACGAATCTGGCAACACACAGATCATGGAGGAAGAAAGGGGAAATGCAGAGGCAAGAACACTGTCACATGTTCAGGCGGAACGTGAAGCAAGAGATCACACGTGTGTGAAGAGCTGATGAGTGTGTCTCCGTTTCATGAAAAGAAGCACCACCCTGAGCAGAGAAGGGCATCTTCGTAGCAGAAACCCACGAGCAATCCCAAGCCCCTGAGGCTGGGCATGGTGTAGCCTAATTGCCATGTGTTCCATGTAGAGTTCATACTGAGAGAGTCCTTCTCTGTTTTGATGACCACAGGCTGCTCAACGTTCGTATTTTGGGGGGAAATGAATATATATATATATACATATATATATGTATATATATATTTTGCCTGTGGTCCCATATGAATAATAGCTATTAATAGCACCGGAAGGTTACAGAGGTTTTCTCTGGAAACAGACACACAATTCCCTGGCTCTTTGCCATGTAAAATGAATATTGGACTTATGGGGTGGGATAAACACATTTCAAATACGCTTCCAGCTCTCTTGTGCCATGGCATTTCCTTACAGTAGACTAAGTTTGAGAAGACCAAAGCAATGCTCGTGTGTGTGTGTGTGTGTGTGTGTGTGTGTGTGCGCACGCGCTTGCCCATTTGTAATGAAGAGCTTCCATTGGTAGAGAAATTTGTGACATGTGGGGTTCTCTCCTGGGTCCCAGTCCAAACCAAGACACTGCCAGACTGTGAGCTGTGGGTCCTCACGTGGTGACTCCAATGAGAAGACAGAAAGCAGGGCAGGTCTGCCAACCCAGCACCCATGCCTCCTCTCCCATGCAGGACTGAGATGCTCTGTGAATGTGCTTAGGCCATGCAGGTGCGCCCCCCCCCCTCCACCGCTGGCAGCCATGTGCCCTCATTGCAAGGAACCCCAAAGAGCAGCCAGCTGCAGGAGGCACCCTCTTGACATTCACCCTTGATCTGTCTTCCAAACTTCACAACAAAACTTCAAGAAAAAACTATTAGCAGCAAATTAGATATTCAGGTGGAAGCCTAGAATTATTTTTCAGGACAGAGGGCTCAATTTCCTGCTCTCAGGTGTATGATTAAAATCAATTAAATCACTCTTCCAATGTCAGCCGCAAGATTCTCCTGACAAATGAAATTATGCGGGGGAAGTGTTCTCTCCCACTTCAGCCCCTTCTCAGCCTCGCTCTCACACAGGAGATCACAATGCTTAGCTGGGGGATTGCTGGGATATTTTCCATAAGAACAGGAACAATCCCGGGACCCCTAGGTAAGCAGTTGAGGCGGTCTCAGGTGGCCAGATTTGATGGCCGCTGCACATGGAAATAGACTCACAGCTGAAGGATGGAAGCAGTACAAGGGGAAATTCAGGCATGGGGGGAGCCGAGGCAGACTTCTTTACATAAATTAATGTTTTCTTGGCAGGGAGATGAACAAGCCCTTCGAATTCGGGATGTAACCTCTGCGTGTCTCTTTTTACACGTAAGACAATCCTCCTCGCTTCTTTTCCTACCGAGAAAATGCTGTCTTACCAGCCCCGGAGGACAATGGTGGATTTGAAACCAATGGCTGTGCACGCTGATACCTGTTCATCCTTTGAGAAGGCTTTGTTTGGCTAGCACCGTATAGCCCGGCCAGGAGCTCTTTCTTCGCAAGGAAAAACACAGAAAGCAGAACATACTGGGGCAATCAATGGCAGAGGGACAAAGAGGAGTTCCGATGTGGCTCTGTGCTCCCTTCAGCAAACTATTTACCTCTTAATTTGTTAAAAGCATATGGGTTTAGATGTGACTTCTGCCTCAGAGACATTTGTCAATACTATATGGTCATTTTCTTTGACTTAGTTTTTCCTCACTGATGGTTGAACAAATGTTTGCTTCATTCCAGAAGTGTCCCTGTCTCCCTGGCTGCCACCTTTCTCTGTTTCCTGTCCTACACACATGGCTGTTTTTGGTCCCCTCCAGCAGAGGGTACACAGAGCCCCTGAGTAACAGAATACACCCCCTTTGGTGTTCTTAGCCAGTTCCAGGCAATTTGAGCACCACATCCCGAGTCCGAGTCCAGTCCTCCTTCATGCAGAGACTTTGGTAATACTGTCTTCATCAGCCTTGATAGAGCTTTGCCTAGGGATCCCCAGCCTTTACAATGCTCCCCACAAAGCTGTCTTCACTGTCTCCTGCCCCCTGACACTCTCACCAGGGTAGTTGGCAACATCCTGCCTGAGCAATCTCCACACATCCCATGGAATTTTCTCTGTTCTCTCCTCAGAACTGGACTTTAACTCAAGAAGACATCAATGCGTAGAGTTGTGGGTGACAAAACTAGTTTTAGAGTCAGCCTGTGTGTGTCCCCCACCTCTGAATTCACTGACTTCTTTACTTAGTCTCCTTTTGGCTCCTTCTGTTTACGGCAGCCCATGCTACCTGCCTGTCTACAAGGTCAATATGAAATTAACAAAATCTTATTCAGGGCTCACAGTGGGGTGGTTTCTCACCAGTGTTATTGGAGCTGGGCATCCCACCCTCCTCCATGCCCTCTCAGGCAGCAGGGTATATCCGTAGATTCTAAAAGGATGCATCTCATAAACACAGGGTGAGCAACAAACGGCTATTCAAAGGAGGCCAAGATGACCCACGATGACTTGGATCTGGACCCGCAACACTCCGACCTCTCTGTAATCACTGGGCTTCTCATCAATCAGCCTTTGCAGGATTCCCCATGTAGGCATGGCTCCTTCCCTGAGCTTCAGTTCACAGAGGAAATTTGAGCTTACCTCAGGTGTGACTCTCAGGAGCCACTGACCTTGGTTTTTCAGACAGTCTCTCATTAGCCTGGACCCCACCAATCAGGCTAGAATGACTGGCTGGAGAGCCTCAGGGAACCTCCTGCCTGTTGGGATTAACGTGTGTACCACCATATAGGTCCTTTTAATTGGGTGTTCAAGGTCTCATATTTGCATAGCAAACATTTTGCTACCTGAACTGTTTTACTAGCTCCAAAGGAACTCAATGTTTTTTTAAAGATTTAGTGATAAAAAAATTTAAAAATTAAAAAATACAATAAAATAATAAAATAAATAAATCTTTTATTTATTTATTATGTATTCTGCCCACACACCAGAAGAGGGCACCAGATCTCATTACAGATGGTTGTGAGCCACCATGTGGTTGCTGGGAATTGAACTCAGGACCTCTGGAAGAGCAACCAGTGCTCTTAACCACTGAGCCATCTCTCCAGCCCACAACTCAATGTTTGCATGTGAGCAACTGTTCATAGGCTCAGAGTGGCCTTGAGATCTCATTCTCTTGGAGGGCTACGCATCCTGAATCTTGGTCTATGGCGAAGTCTAGAACTTCCTGAAGGTTGAAGTTTCAATGATGAAGATGGATGTCACAATCCCATTCTCATAACTGATGAGAATCATCACATCTCTCATATTTTTACCCGACTGACAGATTCAAGGTTGTTTCATGTGTTGAGTGATGCTTCTTCAGCCATGCTCCATAGAGTGAGTGTGGGATTAGATGTGGAATTCTTTTCTGATATTCTTTAGACATCAAGATTTAAAAAAATAAATTAATGAATATTGTTCTCCTTTGACCTGGTCATTTGACAAGTTACACTGAGAGATTCTATAACAAGAATAAAACTCAATAGGATATTAATGCTAGTCTATTTATATAAGTTTTGGGGCTTCAGTCCTCTCTTTGAGTGTATTGTCATTTTATTAGTTTAACTTAAAACTCAATTCTTTGTCTGAGAATTTCGATAGCTATAATCAAAGGTAAAATAGTCAGTATGGTTCTGTGTGTGTGTGTGTGTTAGAATGAATTTGTGTGTGAATAGGTGTCTATACATGTGGGGGTACATGTGTATGTGGTATGGAGGTGTAGTGACGTGTATGTGTGCTATGGATGACTGTATGTACTTGTGTACACACAAGTACATGTGTGTGAGGATCAGATGAATATGTGAAGTGTGTGTATCTGTGGCACTGTGTGGTGGGTGGGTGTAGCAAGGTGTGTGTGCATGTGTGTGTACATTTTAGGATTTGGGTATTATGGTTTGTTATCTTATAAAGAGGATCTAGAAGTTACCTGAGATGTGAAATATCTTATGTAGCAGCAGCAGAGGTGATGTTACTTCCATAGGATCCAGCATCTAGCACAGGCCATGCCTGGAACCTAATAGTTCTAGAGGCTGACAGAGCAGAAGAGGGTCCTAATGACCAGAAGTACTTGATCGTGGGGAGATAGAGATGTGGGGTACATGTCAGGACTTCAGGAAAGGCTGGGGCTTCTGCACTGGGGAGATAAGAGACGGTTTTACTGACTGGTGGGAGTTGTCCCATTCTGAGCCTGATCCCTGGGGTGGGACTTTCCTCCAATCCTATATCAGGTTATTCTGGTCCAAGCACAGAAGGGGATGATGGTGACCATGGACATCTTGCTACTTTGTCAAAACTCCAGTTACCCCATGGAATATAGCAGGGTCTCAGGTTGCCTGGGATAGCCTGTGTACTTCATTTAACACACACAGCACCATTTTGGCTTCTCTCTTTATTCTTTACTGTCCCACATAGGATTTGGCTAGTTTTATGAGACTACTTTCCAGATGCCCCTTGCAGCATGTTTTTGCCCCCAATCAGTTCTCCCCTTTTGTTTTCTGCATTAATAATCTCTATCTTTATTTGATGTGGGATTCCCCTCTGTATGCTGTGAATACCATTGATTAATAAAGGAACTGCTCTGGGCCTATCACAGAGCTACACGGGAATAAAGCTAGGCAGGGAAAACTAAACTGAATGCTGGGAGAAAGGAGGTGGTGGGATGGAGAAGCCATGGAGTCACTGCCAGAAACAGACGTGCTGAAACTTTGCTGGTAGGCCATGACCTTTTGGTGATGCACAGATTAATTAAATGGAGATGGGTTAATCTAATATGTAAGAGTTAGCAAATAAAAGTTAGAGCTAATGGACCAAGCAGTGATTTAATTAATACAGTTTCTGTGTGATTATTTTGGGGCTAAGTGGCCAGGAACCAACAAGCAGCCTCTCATAACATTTATTTTCTTCACTGTTTTGTACTTTTGATTGTGCTCTTTCAGAGGCACAGTAATGTGCACAGAGATGCAAAGAATGTTGGGTTTTGGCCACGCCCACTCCTAATTGTGACCTTTTTCTGAAATTACCATTCTGGGGATTGAGCCACCATGACTGTGAGTTCTGCGACCTTCAATGCTGAGGTCACAGGTCCTAGATATTGGCTGTATCTCTCTTGGTTTTTACATGAGCTACTCTTCTCTTTGCCGCAGCAGAATGACTGGTAGAGAAAACTTTTAGAAACTTTATTTTAACACAGGGGTTCAGGAGACACAGTCCATTGTGACTGGAAGGTATAGTGGCTTAAGTAGGTCATCACCTAGCAGCAGGAGCTTATAGCTGCCTTTTTCCCCCCATGGCACCAACCAGGAAGCAGATACTATCAGAACAAGAAACAATATGTCCTTCAAGTCCAGCACTTGAAGGCAAAGTCATTAATGTAGGTTTAATGCCCTACAGATTCCAGAGGCTCCTGAATGGTGGTGCCACCTGCTGGTGACTGAGTGTTTAAACACATCTACCTGTGGGAGACATTTCACAACCAAATCCTAAGGTTTTTGACTTGCATATATATAAACACACACACATTATATCCATAAACAATAAATAGATTTATGTTCTGAAGTTTGGATGAATGGCAAAATCTACTGAATATTCTTTTATACTTGTCCCTTCAACATTATGATATCAATGTTTGGACAACAGCTTTCATTTTTTCTAATTCATATATCAGTCACTTAGATAACAGTACAATATCAATCTCAATGTTCCTTTGTTGAGAGAATTAAAGTGTGTTCTGATTTTTAGCACAGGGGGAGAGTGGTCTACTTAACATCATACCTATAGCAATGCCTCCTTCCCACCTGAGAGGGGTTCCCTGGGATATTCACAGCAATCAGGACTGCTGGATATAGAACCACGCTCTCCCTCAGCCCTCCTGAGTGCAGTGTTACCAACCTGCTCTCAGCACGATTCCCATCACGGGCCATTCACAGTGGTGCTTGTGCAGAGAGTGGGCAGCAGGTCTCTTACCATCTACACCATGATGCTTTCAACAGAGAAGGCCATTTCTAGACACTTAAATGAAAATCAGATACCTGGGTGTTCTCTGCTGAGGCAGGCCAAGTGCCAGGCATTCACACTAGGATCCCACTTCTCTCATTTGCTCAAACGCTATTGCCAGATGTTTGTATCTTGCCCATCTAAAGAGGGAGGGTATGTTTCACTAGTTCGTATCTCCTTGGTCCCCAGTGACGTGGACAATTTTATTTGATTTGGCAGATGCCTGCTAACCGTCAAGCCTGGTCCTCAGTACTGAGAGTTCAGCAGGGAACAGAGACCATAAGAAGTCTGCTGATTTCCCCCAGAGCTGCCTCACACCGGGCAGATACATCTTCTGTCCACATCTGTGGTTATCCTGCATCAGGCCGTGGAAAGCATGGCAAAGGAAGAGCACATGGATGCAGGTGACATCTGGAGGACACCATTGCGGAGTTTAGCATCCTGGGAAAGTTCTCAGGGAAAGACCTAGGACAGTGGAAGTCTCAGAAAGACCCTGCCGGCTCTGAGGCCTGGGAGAATTTTAAGCTTCCAAGGAAAAAGGCAGGAAGTGGTCCTGGGCAGGAAATGGGAACAGGTCAGGGGACATTGTAACCATGGTGAGATTTTTTTTTTTTTACTTTCCCCCAAGGGTGACTGGGAAAATTGGAGGCTCTTAAGCAGAGATGTGAACTATTCCATATATAGACCTTGGCAGTGCTGTGGGGATGGATGGAAAAAGTGAGTCACGGGGGAATCCGGCCTGTTCCGGAGAGAGATGGGTCACAGGTCAGATGCTGTGGCAGCGGCAGAAGTTGTCTCGAGGAGCTTGTCCAGTATGGTGACATGGAGGACACAGAACCAGCAGGACCCTGAGGATGCACATGGACGAGAGGTGCCAGCATTCTGTTGCAAGTTAAGTTTGCCAGAGAGTAGTGAACACACAAAGACAGTCTTACAGTCAGTTAGAAAGTCTGTATTGCTGGACAGCGGCAGTGCAGGGAACTTACCCAAACCATGCAGCCCGAGGTTCACCATTCTTTGTTTTATGTGTGCAAACTGCATCCTGATTGGCACACGGCAGTTAGTAAGAGCAGTTAGAAGAAGCAAAACCACGGAAGCCAAAAAATCAAACAGTACATTTTAGGGACTTTCCTGGATCCCGGAACTATGAATTAAGTCTTTGATGCGCTGGGTCTTTCTTTGTTCCCATTTTGGTCTGGGCAGGGGGCCTATGTGCTGAGTTTTAAGGTTAGAATGGTGTCAGTTGTGCTAAGGTTGGGGTTGCATTCCCTACTGACTTCATGGGCATGAGTCAAATCATTACAGGGCAGGGGGTTACATCACCCCTCAGCATTTTAACAGTTTGCACTGGTTCACACAATTAAGTAGGCAATTGAGCATATGCAGTCCACACTGTGGGTTCTAGAGCAAAAGGATTAAAGACACAGCCATGGCTGTAAGCAGAGTAGTCAACCAGGGGGACCAGAAGAACAAAGATTGGCACAAGTTGTTAGAGTCTTGACATTTCCTTTCTCTCTCCTGAAGGTTCTTTTTGACCATGTTAAAGGTTGTCTAGTTAGCCTGGACTGGTTGGCATAGAAACAAAAGTTCCTCCCAATACCATAAAGAGATCTCCTTGTTTGATAAAAAGGATTGTCCCATCTTCTTCTCTTAGGATTAAAAACCTCAGCTAAGGAATCTATCTAGGCCCCCAGACAGGAAACAGAATTTTCCAGATGACCCAGGTGTAATGATATTTCACTCATATTTAATAAATAACGCTTACCTGAGGTTCAGAGAGCAAAACAGCCCTACTGATCAGCCTTAGAGACCAGTCAGTGGTGATATACCTTTAATCCCAGTAGACACCTTAGTTTGCCATAGAAACTAGGCAGTAGTGGTACGCACTATTAATCCCAGCACTAGAAAGGAATATAAGATGGGAAGAGACAGCTCTCAGTTTTAGTCTCATTCTGAGATTCCTGGAGGCAGGATCGCCATTTCAGACTGTGCTAGAGGTAAGAGCCAGTGGCTGGCTGTTTTGCTTTTCCTACCTTCAGGTTGAACTCCAATTCCTGTCTCTGGGTTTTAATTAACAATGCTACACACAGTCTATTCAACTTGAACACTAAATCCCTTAAAGTTTTTATATTCACTGCAGAAAGAATCTACCATACCTGCCCCCAATAGAGGAATAAGGATAGGGTGGCCCACCACTCACACAGAAGCCCAGAATCTAGATTTAAGTGGGCTCTGCGCTCCTCTCCACTGTAGATGAACACCTAAGGTGTGGCATACACAAGGACTCACAGGAGTGGACTCTCCTCCAGTGCAAACACTCAGAAAGAGCACACTTGCTTAAGCTGTGAGGGCAGGCAAACCAGGCAGCCTCTGGGGCCTGGAAATACATCAGACAGACATTTCTGGAGTTAAGATACTGTGTCTATGCTACCTTGGGGAATTTTGGTGACATTAAGCAGGCACCCTTTCCCTGGAGGGCCACCAGGGTGAGCTCAAGTTGGTCCCATTTACAGTTATTGGGGCTAGAAATAGAGCTTACTGTTTGTTTAGTTCCCATCATAATATAGTATGGAAACTTTGGGTTTAAGCTTAGATAGCAGTCCTGACCTTTGTCTGGTTGAAAATGGTTAAGGAACTGGTAATCCTTCTAGCATCCCAAACACTGAAGGACTAGTTTCTGCAGGTTCCTTGACTTTAACCCCTTGGGCTAGTGGAGGGGGTTCCTGATTAAATCTGGATATCCAGGGCTTACCACCATATGGGGGCTTATATCCCAGGGGCATCATATTGGACTATTTCAGGCCTATCTTTCAGATGACCCGTGGTGCTGGTTTATTTTGGATACTAAATTTGCTGCCTGGATTTGAACCATAGATACATAGAATCTGACTCCCCAGATTCTACTGGTTACCCAATAATGATCCTTCAATTTCCTGCCAGATCCTAATCTTTATGGATAGGGATGGCATTGCCCACAGCTGCAGGCAGGTTATGTTGGGCCTCTTTCTAGGACTATGGAGGGGTCATCGTACCATCAGGAAGACTTGTTTGCAACCCTGCTGAGGAGCACAGTAGTACTCGCCTAGCTCCTGGCAGCTTTGGGAGCTGTCATGGGGGCAGGTGTGGTACTGGATAGAGAGGAGCCCCTTCTCTTCATTGGTGGGTCTGCAGTCCGAGAGGCGCACTCCTCCCCAGGTGCGAGTGAACCATCCCCTTTTAGCCTCTGGATATAAAATTTTATAGAAATTAACTGGAAAGCAGGTTGTGTCGCAGTAAATAGACTCACTATGAGGTCCTTGGTTCTAGTTTTTCTTAATTTCCAGGCCCAAGGCCCTGACTTTTTCCCAATGGGAAACAAAATAGACAAAATAGGACAGTCATAATTATAGGGCTTTTGTCACTTACCTTTAGGGATTCAGAGGACCTGGTTACAACCCATCTCTCATTGGGTTCTGTATCCTCCTTCAGCTCTGCTGGGCTATCATTTGCAGCAGGCTTGCTAGGTTGATGGCTGAGGTTTTACAAAATCAGATCCTGTACTGGTCCAGGAAAAGTGCTTGAAAATGTGTTACCCAAGTGTTGGACATCCACCTCTCCAGGGACACCCTCAGGGGACCTCTATGGAGTGTTGTGTGGTTAGGACCAGTTCCTGGCCCCAAATGAGTTTGCCAACTTCTTTTACTAGCACGGCTGTAATGGGAACTGCCCCAAAACAAGCTGGCCAACTGGCAGAACAGAAATAGGATCAAGTCTTTTGGATTGGCAGGCCACTGACCTCTTCCAGGGTCCCAGTGTCTGGGAAAGGACCTCTCTTGCAATACTCTGGGCCCAATTACTGTGCAATTAGAAGAGATTAGAGATATCTAAGAAGTCTGGAGGTAGTGCGGAGATGAGAGCCTTCTTCGAGGACTCGAAAGCTCTCTGTCCAAAGTCAGTCCTTCATAGTGACGGGATGCTGCTGCTGCTGCTGCTGCTGCTGCTAGTATACAATGGTTTAGCTAGTTCCACAAACCTGCGTGTCCAAAAGCAGCAACACCTGACTCCCCCCAGAAATTCCAATACTTATTCCTGTATCTAGGTGAGGGGGTCTGTAGGATCACTGAGATTCATCTCTCAACTGTGTTTGTTTACCCCCTTCCAAGTTGTACCCCAAGTAGGTGACACAGGGTGCACATAGTTGTGCCTTCTTGACTGAGATCTGATGTCCTAGTGCCTGTAGTGCCCCTAGCAGGCCCTAAAGGGGCTTCTTTCATTCCTCCTCTGTTTCTGAAGCTTCGAAAAGTATCTGGGTGCTCTCTGAATACTTTTTTGCCAGAAAGTCAGGAATTCAGCACTGAAGATCTCATCAAAGAGCATGGAAGAGTTTTTTAAACTTGTGGCAACCTAGTCCAGGCCAGATGGTTTGTAAATCCTCCCTCAGCATCAGTCTACTAAAAGGCAAAATGGGTTGGCTTATAGGCACCAATGGGAGGCAAAAGAAAACATCTTTTAAGTCCAGAACAGTGGGTATTTTTATTCCTCTGGTGGCAGTAGACTTAAGAGGATGTAGAGGTGAGGAATCATGGGATGGGTAGTCTCTACCCTTTTGGTGACTTCTCTTCATGTCAGTATTCTTGAATGACTGGTTTGAGGACTGGGAACAAGGGGGTCTCCCAAGAGTAATGACAGGGAATGAGGACTCCTGCTTCCTGTAGCCTGTTTAATGTGTCTTACAGCCCCCAGCTTAACTTCATGGCTTATAAGACAGTGTTTTTCCTATACTGGGTAGTAGTGCTCAGTGCATGACCAATCCTGGTGGGTTACTCATAGCCCCAAACCCACAGTACCACTGTTGCAAATCCTGCAGGTATTCCAAACTTTGAGTACCATTTCAAGTGCCAGATTTGGCTGGAGACGTTATTCCTCCAAGAGGGAGCAAATTACAAGAATACAGATTGGGAGCTAAGTAGGATCCAAGTAAGGTAGGCAGTGGCCTCCCTAAAGACTGTGGTTGCCCATAGTTTTTGTAATAAGTCTCTCTTAGTTAGGAGATGGGCAGTCTAACAGGACTAAGAAGGAGTGGGTCATAGTGTCTTATCCCAAGTCTACAACCTGGGAGGTTGTTATGGGACAGAGGGGAATTTTTCTGGTTGTCTCTAGTTGGAGTGGCCTAGTCAGGACTGAGTGGGCTGCTCCTGTGTCAGCCAGGAATTTAACAGACTTGCCCTCATCTTTAATGTTATCCTAGCCTCCTGAGAGCACAGTGGGATTGAATGGAGCCCCAGCCCTGTCAGTTCTTGCCCGTTCTCTCCCATTGAAGGGAAAGACACCCTTCTTCCCTTTCTGATTTTTGCAGTGTCCCTTCTCTCTGCAATAAGCACTTTGGTCTTTCTCTAGCTTTTTTCTTCCCTGGTGTTTCTGGCTTCCCACTCTGGGATCTCTTGCTGTTCTCTCTGAGCACGGCCACTACTGCTCAGGTCAATCTTTTTTTTAAATATTTATTTATTATGCATACAATATTCTGTCTGTGTGTATGTCTGCAGACCAGAAGAGGGCACCAGACCTCATTACAGATGGTTGTGAGCCACCATGTGGTTGCCGGGAATTGAACTCAGGACCTTTGGAAGAGCAGGCAATGCTCTTAATCACTGAGCCATCTCTCCAGCCCTCAGGTCAATCTTTTACTCTGCTTCTCTCCTGCAGACTCAGAGTTATTATCAACCTCCTGAACAATCGCCAATAATTTGAACCTAATCAGACTCTTGTACCCTTCTAACTTCTGAAGATTTTTTTTTTCTCATTTCTGTCATCTTGAGCCATAACAAAAGCAATGTTGGTTGCTCAATGGTTTTCTGGTGAGTCTGGATCTATGGGGTCGAACAGGTGTAAAGCTTCTCAGAGGCACTCCAGGAATCCAGTGGGTGATTCTTGGAGCTCTTGTGTTTCCTTGCTCACTTTAGACAGGTTGGTACATTTTCTAGCACTGTCTGAAGCTATAGGCAGTCATCCCAGGTCAGCAGGTGGGCATAGAAGACTATCTAGAAAAGGCTAATGAAATCCTGAGGTTTTTTCAGAGAATGGTGGGTTCTGAGTTTTCCAAGCATACAGATGACTGGTTGAGAAAGAGCCATAAACCATGAAAGGGACGGGGGGGGGGGGGGGGGGGGGGGGGGGGGGGGGGGGGGGGGGGGGGGGGGGGGGGGGGGGGGGGGACTCTTCGGGTCTCAATCCTGTAGGGAGTGTCTCTAATGGGAGGATAGGACTACTTCTGACTCCTGGAGTTTCCATAGCCAAAGCCACTTCATGTATGCAGAGGGGAGAGGGGCATAGGCGGAAGAGACTATGCCCCACATGTCCCTAAGTACAGTCAGGTAAACTATTTCCCCCTCCCTGGGCATGTCCCAGGGCTATGCTAGGACATAGGGAGGGGAAAAGTCAGCTTCCTCAGGCAGGGTGGAAAGATTGGGTGAAGGTTTGGATTTTTCTGGGCCAAACCAAGAAGATTCAGGTCCCCAGCAAGATGGCACAGATCATAAGCCAGGGATGGGGGGGGGGGACTGGTCTTGCCCCAGAGAAAGCCAGAGTCAACGTAGGGAAAGTGGTTGGAGTGTCCCTGGTCATCAGTCACCATGTCACAGAAAGTCTGAAGCATCTGGGGTGGGGATGGAGGCGTCCAGAGATCCATCACTGGGCCACCTGACTCCAAAAGAAGGCCAATCTATTTCACGGAAGGTCTAGAGTTTCCCGGACAAGAGACATACACAATATCCGTCCTCATATGCAAAAGCTTCCTTGATGTGTTTTAATATCTACTTTGAGGACCTCTTGGGGCTGCTCATTTCCCTCCCATCGCAGCTCCGTTTCTTTTAACCAATAGAATTAATGAAAATACACAGAGCAAGACACACAGACAGGCAACAATAAAGACAACCAGGCATGGCCAGTACACAAAGTTAAACCAGGGGATCCAGTGATCTCTCACATAGATCCCAGACACTAGAACTGGAATTGTGTTCTGCCTTTCCTAAGTATCTTTTTCAGAAGGTGCCATAAACAGACTCATCTCAGAAGAAACAATCCAGGTCACTTTCTGTAATCTCCCATTTGGGGTGGAGGCATTGGGAGCCTCGGGGTTGGGGCAGTAGGAGTAGAGACAGGAGAATTACCTAGGTAGCTGGAATGTCTCAGGGTGTGTACTCCTAGGAACTGTCAGTTCTCCAAGCTATTGCCTCAGAGGGGATCCAAGGCCCCCAGTGTCCCAGTGCCTTAGTCTCTGGGGATCTTGCTGGGGCCTCCAGAATGTTAAGTCCACCAAAGAACACACATGGATGGGCACTTTTAAAGCTTAGTAGAAAGTCTGTAGCCTGCTGGCAGCTGCAGGGAGACTATGCCCAAACTTTGTAGCCCGGAGACTTGTGCTCTTTGTCTTTTAGAATCACAACCACGTCCTGGTTGGCACACTTCCGTGAACAACAACAGTTAGCAAGAAATGAAACTACAGAAGACAAAAAGCAGGGTTAGGACATTTAGGGACTTTTCTGGCTCCTGGAACTGTGGGCTAAGTCTTTGTTCCCATTTTGTCAGGTGTTACAGCCTACATGTTGGGTTTTAAAGTCAGAATGGTGCTTCCAACATGATGTCATTTGTGGTAAGATCTGGTGAGTGCTTCAGTTTAAGAACAGCAGCAGCAGCTTCTGATTTCCTCAGAGGTCTATCTGTGCGATCCCCCACCTCTTTCTCTTGAGCTGTTTCCCCTTTTCTGTTTTGATTTTGTTGATGTTTGACCCTGATAATTTCCACTCTTGCCTATTACTTCAAGCTTTCTTTCCTGTCCTTTCTTTTTCTTTTCCAACTTCTTGTGTTGTTTCTTGATTATCCAATGTGAACTTGGAAAAGTGAATTTCATGCATTTTTTCACCACACCTCAGTACAGGCTTTCTTAGTACCATAGACACATATTTCATATACACTGGTATAGCCTGCCCTGTAGGACCCAAAGGGGCAGAGTTTTGTGGTAGGACTATATTTGTAAGAGTCACAAACCCCCTTCTCGTGAGTTTCCATATGCATGAGTTTCACTGTATTTCAGTGGCAAACATTTCATAATGGCAGTTGTGACTTTGTCACCGGCATGTGAGTTTTGGGGATGGATGCTTTACAGTGTTTGGTAAAGGTTTCCTGTGGGTCTGCACGGCTAAGCTTGATGGATTTTCATCAGAACAACTGTGCCTGTGTGGTACTCATCACTCCTGTTTAGATTTAATTTGGGGCTTGCTGTGTGAGCAGCTTTTGTAAATGCTCTTGATTATCCTTAAAGTAACATATAGCTTTTTGTAGAACTGCAAGAAGGCGTCTGAGGCAGGTGACTGGAAAAGTTTAGAAAGTGTGTGTGTTCACATTTCCTACGTGCTTAACAGTCGCCCTTCTTCTGTGTTTGAGATGTGCGATCTTGGGAGTCTCAGGTTCCCCTTGTTGTCTTGTTAATTTTGCTTTCTGCAGGATTGTTCAGAGGACATCACAGGGATAGGCAGATGTGGTTCCGTTTTCCTACCCCTGAACTTGCGACATTCTTACCCCCACACTGGTCCCCTCCAGATGCTCCTGTTTGGATGGCCAGGGGGAGTGTACCTGTGATTATTATTGCCAACTTTTGCATCATTGTTAATAGCATGTGTTATGAAGTAGCAGTGTTTTTGTTGTTGTTTATTTTTTCCTGAAGCTGCTAGGTTGTGGTGGCCCCGTGTCCTGCTTTAAGGGGTTTCAGGGCATGTCTATGTGTAGCCTCTTGCATTTGGACTTACCATATGTCATGCTCGAGACGAGTTTCTTAAAATAACAACTGATCTCTGTATTCTATTCTATAAAATCCTGGCATTAGCAGCAACTATAATTTTCTTCTGTACAGTAGAGATGAATGCCCCTCCCAGTGCCTTGACTTCATGAAGAAGGTTCTATTGGGCCTGTATAAGCGACATTTACTAGCTACCATATCCTACATATTTGGATCATTTCTGCATGTTTTTTTTGTGTGTGTGCATGTGTGTGTGTGTGTGTGTGATATTCCTCTTTTCTTATTCTATGCTGGTTTTCTATTTTCTTTACCCCCTTCTCCTTTTCATTACCCCCCCAAATCTATAAAGCATGTATATTTGCTATTATTTTAGTTGTTTGAATAATAATTTGACACATGTAACTGGCACTGGCACACGAAAACTAAAATTTGCTGGTGTCTCTAGGTCTCCTCAGGCACTGAGAGAGAGACTTGGTAACTGGGAACAACCCCAATCACTCCCATGTTAAGTTTCACTGTATTTAGTACGGCATAGAAGTTTCACCACAAGAGGGTTAGGACTGATAAATCTAGTAATGTTTCAGGTTACAAAATCAAGATACAAAAAAAAAAAAATCAGTAGTGATTTTACAACAGTATGAACTTGCTAAACAAAGAAATGCAGAAAGCAAATCTAAGGCTAGAGAGGTGACTCAGTGGATAAGAGCCCTAGCTGCTTTCCCACAGGACCTGGATTTGGTGCCCAGCATTCATGCTAGGTGACTCAAAACTGCCTGTAATGCAAGCTCCAGAGAATCTCCTTAGGCATCTGCATGCATCACACACACACACACACACACACACACACACACACACACACCACCACCACCACACATGCACATACACATACCACACAATACATACCACACACACACATACACCACACACACACATACACCACACACACATACACACACGTATCATACACACATACATATACACACAGAGAGAAGGGGAGGGCCAACCCTTTTATAATAGAATCATAAAGAAAAGATAAAATACTTACTAGTAAACTGAACTAAGAATGGTCCACAACACTGAAAACTACCAAATGTAGGCAGAAGGCATTGAAGGCACAAACAAATGGGAAAACTTCCCACGTTCATGGATCGCATTCTTCCTAACACTGCTAAAACGGCCCAATCCACAGGAAATCTACAGATTCGATGCCATCCCTGTCAAAATTCCATTGTAATTCCTCACAGAAATTAAAAAGTAAAGCTTACATACTGAGCTGCAGAAGATTCCCTGTAGTGGAGAGGCTTGAACGATACAGTTTGGAAACCTACTTCAAACCTATACCAAGGAAAACAACAAGACCAGAGCATAAAAAAGCTCAATGACACAGGAGAAATGGCTTACAATGGACATTGGATGGTGTTTGACAAAAGTGTCTGTACACCAGAGGACAGATAGTCTCAGGGATAAACAGCGATCTTGAAAACCTGGATATGTGTATCATGATTATATCTTGACTTTTTAGCGAACATTTGTTCAGTTTTGTGACTATTTAACTTGATCACTCATCCTGTACTGTCTTCCTCCATTCCTACTTTTTTCCTTCCTGGTACCTCTGGTTCTCAAAATCAAATTCCCTAGATAATGATTTTTGTCTTAGGTTCTATTTTGGAAATTCAGCCCAAAACATGAATATAGTTTTAAAAAAAAAAGGAGCCGGAAAACCCAGAAAATGGCTCATTGATTTCCAGCAGAATGTAAACAGAATGCTGACTGGGAACACAAACCATCTCACTACCCAGTGGGTACACACACAGCCTCAAGGAAACACTGATCACAGCTGTTCAGGATCGAGTACCAGGATATGTACAGGGTCACCAACAAAGTATGGTTCGATGTAGCGCTGGCCTTTGGTGCTTTGGAAAGACAGAAAGTGTGTGCAGCTGAGAGGAGGAACCGGAGACACAGAGGTGAGCAGTGAAAGCACAGGCACTCCGGAAGTCAGGATAGGAGGGGCAGAGTCCAAATTCCCATGACATTGTGAGCCACGGGCATGGGTACAAACCTGTGACATTGCAGGCATGGGAAGTGTCTTTTTTTTTTTCTCTGTCTCAAAACCCACAGCAACCCCCAAGACAGGCTAGCTCACTGATGGGGAGCTATTGGGGTGACCCTTCAGTGCCTTCTCCAAATGCAAACCCTACTATATCTGGCATCTCTCGCCACTGTTACTACTGACACCTTAAGGCCTCTCTCAGCACCTTAGTGTTCAGACTTCTGTTTGCAGAAAGAAATTGCTAACTCAGAAATCGTTAGGTTCCTGGGCAGGGGCTTGTTTGACTTTCTTCATTCACATATTGTCTTTTATTATAAGTTCTGAAGGGAAATAGGGAAATTTTATTTCTTTGCACTTGACTTGTAGACATCAAAATCCTTGGGGAAGGGGGCAGGGACGGAGAGGGAGCTCCATTTAAAACAAAAAAGTATTTCTCCAGAGGGAGCTTGAAATTGCCAAGCAGTCTCGAAACTTTTCATCCTTTCTCGTTCTTTGCCCCTCTCCACCCTTCCTCCCTCTCCTTTCCGGCTTTTCCTTCCTCCCTCTGTGCTTCTCTGAAGTCAGCATCTTGAGGTAAAGATTGACTTCCATTTGTTCTTATCGTAGTAAATATTTTATTACTTAAAAAGGAAGGCAGTGCTTGTCCTTAATTGGTTTTGATTAAATATGCTAATTACCTTTTGGAATACTAATGAGCATGCTAAATGTTTTAATAATGCATAGAATAAACGGCAAAGAAAAAACAAATTCACCTGAAATGTGCACAGCTTTCCTCATTTAAATTCAAATTTAACAATACAGAGGGGAAAGTCAAAAATTTGTCATCTGATGCAGAGAGGAGTGAACATTCTATGAATTGAGTCAGACACTTTATATATTTTTTCTCCCTCAAAGAATTCATTCAGAAATTGATCTTCTCTAGAATAATGACCTGAAAAATAGCAACTTGGAAGTGTGTCTTTAAAGCCAGAATTCATGTTTAATGTGCTAGAATACCAGAAGGTACTCTTGGATAGTGACGTTCTTCCTCTCATTCTCCCAGATAAAGATAAACCCAGAATTTGGGGCAATGCTCCAGATGGAGCCCAGAGCTCCACAAAACCTCCAGTGAGATACCCTATAAGAAAGAAAAGAGAAGAATCTCAGCTCAGTAGCCTACTAGAGGCAATTGGGTTGGAGCATGCTGTGTTTAAGTTTCTTCTCCTTTGTTATATGAAGAGTGAACATATCCTGGGATTGGGTCTGGTTGAAATAGTACTGAGTCAGAGGTAACAGGATTTCATGCAGGGCACAGAGTTTCCTGAGAAGAGATTTTCCTTCCTCATAGGCTCAGTTGTTAAGAACATATGTGTAAATTCTGATTAGATAGAAAATGATTTGATAGGTTTGATAGAGATAGATTGACTTGATAGATAGCTAGATAGGTGATAGATGATAGCTAGCTAGCTAGCTAGCTAGCTAGCTAGATAGATAGATAGATAGATAATAGAAAGAAAGATAGATGATAGATAGATATGTAGATGATGGATGAATAAAACTTAAAGATCTCTTTTTAAAACCCACACATCTGGATATCCTATGAGCCTATGTTCTGCTTTGGCACACTCCAGAGTGACAAGAGGAAGACAAGGTACTATGAAAAGGACAATGACTTTTGAAGCTGAGCAATGGGTTGGGACAAGTTTTCCTTGTTTTCTTTTTGTGCCTTTAAGGTTTCCTAGAGTAATTTATTTCAAAGAAGACTTTGCAGTTGTTAAAGTCACCAAGAACCCATCCGTGGAAAATCCCCAGGTGCCTGGCCTCACGTGTTGGAGTCACAAACACATCTGCCTGGCGTTTGTTAGCCCGTGCACAACAAGGCACACATATGTTTTCATCGCAAAGCGAAGGGCACTTTTCTAGTTGAACATTTGTGTTCTTTTTTCCCCATTAAAGCTGCCTTGACTTTGTCTGTTGAGGTCTCCATGAGAACAACCAAACAGTGTAAACGGCTCAGTTCATTTTGACCTCCATACAGACAGTCATTGTGAGGGTTTTATTGAAAGGCCGCGGGACTTCAGGGTAAGCTAGGAAGTGGCCCTGCTTGAAATAGGGAGGGTCAGGTAGGGAAGGTCTGCCAGTGTGCTCTGGGGCAGCGCTATAGGTGAAAGCATCCGTTCATTGCCACTGAAAAGCTCCAGCCTCTCTGTCACAACTTCTGTGGCACCCGAGGTGTTTGCAAGGTGCCAAAAGAAAAGGCTCACTCCAGTGGCTGCCATAAAACAGCCATTTTACCAGTGCCCCTCTGTGATTTGGTTACAATGCAAATACTGCTGTCGCAGTCCCTTTAGGCCAGCACTCCCTTTTCCCTGAGATCTGCTCTATTTCAGGGTCCCCGGGGTGTATACAACGGGACTTCTAAGGAAAGGGCAACCATCACGTGTCCTTAGGTGACCCTGATATGCACTAGGGATCTGAGGTATCACCCTCCTTTAGAACCAGGCCAGCTGAGCAGACAGGACACAGGTGGCGGGAGGCAACCAACCAGGCTTTCTACTCAGACCAGGATGTAGGGAGGACTTCAGGCTGTGGGCAACACATTTGGCGTTGCCAGACAACATTAACAGCATTTGAAACAGTGTGTGGTGCTTCAGCCTTCATGGATGTGGCAATCTTTGGTCAGTAGAGGCTGAACATTCATGAGGGCACAGAGATTCAACAAAATGAGGAGGAACTCTGGATGGGAAATGGGGAGCCACAAGGCCATCGCTGTAGACTGGTCTCAACTCTGTCAGTCAAGAGGAATAAGGATGAAGAGCAAATAAGGCTGGCGAGGCTCTGGTGCTGGACTTGATTGGATCCAGCCAGGTCTACTGTAAAAGGGCTCCCTCTCAATCCCAAAGCTAATGCTGGCCCTGAAGGCAGAGCTGCAAGACAGAGAACCCGTACACAGAGCTGACTCCGCCTTCTTGCAGCAGAATGCACAGTAGAGTCAGGCAGAGGCACTTAGGGATCATGTGACTCGAGGCGCAGCAGTGGTTCCCATCAGCAGGGACAGTGCATTGAAGTGTCCAAGGGACACTGTGAGCATTTTATGTCAACTGGACAGAAGCTAGAGCTGTTTGGGAAGAGAGAACTTCAACTGAGAAAATGCCCCCACAAGATTGGCCCATTGGGGTTTCTTGATTGGTTATTAATATGAAAGGTTCCAGTTCATTGTGGGCATGGCCTCCCCTAGGCTGATGGTCCTAGGTACTTAAGGAAAGCAGACTGAGTAAGCCATGAAGAGCAAGTCGGTAAGCAGTACTCCTCCATGGCCTCTGCATCAGCTCCTGCCTTCAGGTTCCTGCCTTGAGTTCCTGCCCTGACTTCCCTGGATGACAGACTACAAGTTGGAAATGGAAATAAACCTTTTCCTCTCCGAGTTTCTTTTGGTCGTAGTGTTTTTCTTGGCAATAGAAACCTAACTAAAACAGAAATGCTTTGACTCTAAGTAGGATGAGAGGAGGCCAGCATAGCCCAAAGAGTGCCTCAGCGGTGTGTGCTCAGCCAGCACAGACAGACCACCATGTCTCTGCAGATTAGTAAAATGAGCAGAACAGAGGTTCCTTCTCAGACTCTGAGCCTCTCTGCCACTGATCAGAGAAGCTTCCTTTCACATCCCCATAGCTCTCACCATAGCATCTTCTTGCAGAGGGTGTTTCATGGGGTTGCAGCTCAGCTACACCCGCTCCTTTGCACTGACAGTCAATACTAGACCTGCCAGGTTTACAAGAGATATTCATTGCCTGTTAGTTACCTAATGCTGTAGCCACTTCTCAGAAAGTTCTTCCTCCCATTTTACAGGAAAGATGAACAGACAAATAGAATTTGCAATGTTCTGAGCCACTGGCCTTTGCCTCATACTGGAAACCTGTGAACTGGAGCAGGAAGAGTGTGGGAAACAGTGGTTCCTAGAACATCAGATGGCATGCGCAATCTATGCCTACCACAGAGCCATGAACGGGTGCAGGTGAGGGGCATGCTTAGGAATCACTGCCTCACAGAAATATTGGCCTGAGGCCATTGTTGTTCATCACTAGGACAGCATGCAGTGGGGTAAAGATGGCACAGAGGCTCAATGAACCCAAATGTAGCTTCTTTCTCACCTGGATGCAGTCTTTGGAACACCAAAGGATGAGGTGCCTCTTGACAGTATGAAGCAATTCCGGGTCTGCTGATGCTAAGAGCCTTCCACCTTGGCTAAATTTTTGGAAATATCCAAAGTTGCAGAATGATTTGTGCTATCATCACTTTTTATAGGGTTTTTTTTATTTTTATGTGTATGGGTGTTTGCTTACATGTGTGTATGTACAACGCATGTGTACAGTGCTCAGGAATGTCAGAGAAGGGTGTCAGATGCCATCAAACTGGAGTTACTGATGGTTGTGAACAGTCAGTCCTGTGGGTACTAGGAACTGAAACTGGATCCTCTGTATGAACAGCCAATGTTCTTAACATCCAAGACATCTCCCCAGCTCCATCAATTTGTTTACACTGTATGATATGCTGCATACATGCAGACGTACACACGTGTTTGCAACATATACGTTCATGGAGTATACACACTTGAAAGTCTGTGCCCCCTTTTTATTGATTGCTGTGGGTGGGTTGTGAGGACAAGGGCCGGCAGCTCGTTATTTACTCAGTTTCCTCTCATTAGAATTACTTGCAAACAGCATAAGTTCTTTTTCTTTTAAAATAAATATTAAAAAGCTAAATCCGCAAACCCATCTGTTTCTGCTGCTACTATTCTTATTATCCTTTTGTTTGTTTTTATGATTTGCCCCTTTCTCCAACAACTGGTCTCAATGGGGGGTAACTCACACAGAACAGTTGAGGGGGTGCCTGGTCCTGGGGTGGGGGGAGTAGGGGAGGCAGAAGGAGGCAGACACACGGGTCTGGAAAATCCTTGGTTGTTGACTTGAAGGGAATGGTCATTTTTAATTTTAAACTATACACAACCAGTCTACCAGAGGGGAGACTTTTCTTTTTAATCTTCCCCTTCCCTGTTATTTCCACCTTCAAAGGGCAGCTTGTCCATTCTGCCGCTCAGAGAAGCATAGGTCAGATTTTGTCATAGTGAGCTTGAGCGGTTTTACCCTGACTTCTGCCTGGGTGCTTGCCATTCACTTAACAATCTCTATGGGGTCTTTATAGACAGAGATGAGGTACTTTTATCACACAGTAAATGTTCAGCTAGTCACGCGCTTAGCAATTTTTTAACCAGATCTACAGTTTGTTAACTAGTTTTGTTAAATTTCATCATAAAGTATTTGTAGAATTTATGCAGTGAAATGAGCCCTTCTTTTAAGACGGCAGTGTCTTGTACCAGAAGTGACCTGGTAAGATGAACGCATCTTAGTCTCAGGTTTCCTTTGTGGGAGCTTACTTTGGCTTTTTGGTTTTATAAAATGAAACGATACAAGCGGTCTAACTGTATTTCTCTAGTACACGGAGATGAAACCGCCCTGTTAGTAAATAATGCATTTGTTTCTAACAAAATTGGAAATGCTACCTTAATCTAGTAATTGATCACACATGGCAATCTAATTGGCTCACTTGGTTAACTACTTCACAGTGCTTACTACACAGGCTCTCTCTGAAGTTCTTACCCATGTCCTCTCTACTGTGAGAAGCGCATCTCCATCTTTCTCTAAGATTGCCTTACCACTGCAGCTTCTTTTTCCATTCCCACATTCCCACTCAAGGTGACCCCGTGACAGCAGCTCTAAAGCTCCAAAGCAGGGCATCCGAGGCTGTTGGGTAGTTGACAGGGTTCTGGGCCTCCTCTGAATTGCCCTCCCCTTTGTGAGTTTTCAGGGGCTATGACAAAAATGCATGTTACAGAGCCCAAAGAATGCTTCCCTCTGTAAGCAGCCAACAGAACCAATACCCACACCAGGTAAAAGACTATCTCCAGCCTTCCAGAAGGTTCACCTTGGTGGATTGACACCCTCCTGATTTCTATCCTTACAGATTAAGTCAGCTCATCCCTGAACTCCAAGTGGAAGGGATCACAGATACCAGTGACCCCATGCCTGTGAGATTCAGGCACATAGAGTTCACATCTACAGACAGAAATCTCCATCACTCATTCTTGGGGTTGTGAGACAGAAGGGCAGGAAAAGATACTTGCTTCAGAGCCTGATGGCCTGAGTTTATTTCCCAGAATCCTCACTGAGGGAGGAAACAATGAATTCTACAAAGTTATACTCTGCCCCCATACTGCACTGTTACATACATATATACACTAACACAAATATACATGTGAGTGAATGTCTATGTGTATATTTTCTCCTTTCTGTCTTAATTTCTTGACCTCATGGATCTATTATAAACCATGTTTTTAAAACTTACAGACATTGAAAGTTTCATGTTTATTTTCTCCACCTGCTTTTAGCAAAACCACTCAGTGTCCAGAGACACTCACTGTAAGAGTTCAAAGATAGTCTGAGATACATTGTAAATTCCAGGATAGCCTGAACTGCAGGATAGGACCCTGACTCAAACAAACAAAATGAACAATAAAAAAAGAATTCAGTGCTTGAGTGTGTTGTATTGGTCTTATAGCCAAGAACATGGTATATTTTGCTAAATGAACACTAAAATACACTTTCTGCAGCTGGGGACAGAGAGTGTGCCTCGTACAGCGGGGTAGGGGACAGAGAGTGTGCCTCCTTTTGTTGGCGGGGGTGGGGGGTTACACGCCTATGCAGCAGAGGTGGCTGTGGTTTACAGATTTCATACTTTGAGCCTCCTGATCTGACAGTATAACACTCTGCCTGTTGCTTCAAGGCTGAGTGTTTCCTAAGCACCTCTGCCTTTGCCCTCATTTTAGACTCTTTGATGACATAGTTTAGGGCTCATTTCATGGGTAAATTTGCATTTAAGATTGCTGTGTCTTCCTGTTAAGTTGACTTTTCATCTGTAGTACCCTTTCCACTGAGCATTGGGCCAGACATGTTAACGTCGTTAGGAAGTGTATGGCCTAGCTTCAGTCTGGCCTTGTATCTTCAACATTCCCGTGTCTGGAAATTTCACCCCTGAGCCTCACATTCTTATGAAATGGGAGACCGGGTCAGCAAGAGCCCTCTTAAAGACTGCTAAGTGCCGGGCAGTGGTGGCACAGACCTTTAATCCCAGCACTCAGGGGTGGAGTGGGGGCAGAGGCAAGTGGATCTCTGAGTTCTAGGCCAGCCTGGTTTACAGAGTGAGTTCCAGGACAACCAGAGCTACACAGAGAAACCCTATTTCAAAAATAAATAAATAAATAAATATAAAAGATCACCCTCCCAGAAAAAAAAAGTTACTAAGGGAGAATTGAGTCTCAGGGGAAAAGTCAAATGCACCCCACTTAAAGCAAAAGCAAGAAAGACGTGGGCAGTGGGAACTGGCTCAGCACCCAGGCCTCCCAAGGGCCTGGAGGGCAGTTCTTAGGGGAGGCACAGCATCTGAAGACTGAGGGAGCAGAGTAAGACACAGAGAGGAAAAGACACAGAGAGGGTAGTGAAGGCCCAGGGTCCTCAGGTTCCACCAAGAGACCCTGCCGCAGCTCTCTAGCCTGACAGGCTGAGCTGAGAGTATGCCCTGGCAAAGCTGGTGGGTGTAGTTTCTGCGCTCTGTCTCGCTGAGGCTCATTGCCACTGCTAGCACACTGATTCCTGCACCTCCACCTGACAGACCAAACAGATCTTTCCAGCCGTGGTGAGAACAAGTACCTCAGGCCCCTTCTTCTGTGAGTGAAACAGGAGGAGCCTCCTGCCCTGTATCTCTCCCTCCTCTCCGTAGCCAGGCGCAGGGTTAGCCCAGCTACCCTCAAGCACCCTCCTGGATGTCCATGTACACTGAAGGAAGAGGTCAGGGCTAGCATTGTTCATGCCCCATGTGAAACTATAGGCCAAGCTCTTTCAAAAATTCTCTCACTCACATTCCACTTCTAACAGGAAACCCAGACTCTTTGCCAGCAGAAAGGCAAAATACCACCATCCTCCAAGCAGCCCACTGCCTCCCATAAGCCCCGAGGTCGCATGTTCCTGGGGAAAGCCAGGTAGGCTAGAGAGAACAGGAGGTGTAGAAAGTCATATTCAAGCTGCTAAGTCCATGAATCCATGTGTAAATTCTAAATTGAATTGACCCCCTGGTGACTTAAAAACACCTCATATAAATTACTTGAGAATAGGGATTTTCTGTTCGCTGTGGTTTCATTACATAAAACACCACCAAAGCCTCCTCTGATTGTGTTACAGCTTGTCCCCGCTCTGCCTCCCCATGGAAGCACCAGGGTCTCCCAGGGCTTGGGGAACTGTCACCCGTTTTCTTTCTACTCCTTGGACCTCTGCATCTTACAAATCATGTCCCTGGTCTCTCGTCGAGAATGTAAAGTGGGATTTCCCCCCACTGCCTGGGTGGCAGTACCAGCCGAATGAAGCTCGAGCCTGGCCCTTCAGAAGGCTGTGCACCATGGCTGATCCGGGTCCCACCATGGACCAGCAGCAATTCACAACTCCAGAAAAGGAGATGACTGTGACCTTCTTGCCTATTTTATTCTGGTGACTTTGCAATATGGGATGACTGGAAGACTTCGTGCCTTCTTGATAAAAAGATTGTCATTAACCTCTCTAGAAACATTCTGAGGCCTCCAGGGAGATTCTGTGTGGCCTCTTCCTTTCCCATTAAGTAACATCAAATTCATGACTTACAGATCCAACACCCATTGCTATGATCTCACTGTTCATCTTCCCCTCAACCCATATTGATATTCTACCCTTAATGTGAGGACATCTAGGGTGTGCTTTTGAGAGTTGACCATGCCATGAGGTCAGAGACTTCCCTGAAAATGTAACAGCCCACTAAGAAACTGGAGTGATACCCCATCCTTCTACCAGATAAAGACAGTAAAAAGGCACCTGGCAGTGAAGCAGAAGGAGACTCTCAGCAGAGACGGTGTTCTAGTTTCCTGTGTGGTGCTGTAGTAAAACACTCACCAAATCAACTTGGGGAAGCAGAAGGTTTATTTCAATGCTCACATTCAGATCACGGTCCATCACTGGGGGAAGTCATGGCAGGAAGTTGGAGGTAGGAACCATGGAGGGATCTGTTTTCTGATTCACTCTCTGTGTCCCTCAGCTAGATTTCTTCTGGAATCCTGGCCCACCTGCCAGGGATGGTGCTAACTCACATGGGCTGAGCCTTCTCACACTAACCCTCAATCAGTTCAACTCTTCACAGGTGACCAAGACCAATCTGATGGAGGTAGTTTTTCAGTCGAGGCTTCCTCAGATCCTCCTAGACTCTGTCAAGTTAAGAGATGAAACTAGCTAGGACACATGGGATCTGACTCTGCCTTGACTCTGGGTTTCTCAGCCTACAGACTGTAAAGTATACTCTTAGGGTGTTGATGGGACTTCCATAGTAGCCACAAAGCCCTGGAGCACTTAGACATCTACATACAAGACTCAGGCTAGTCTCTGATGCTTGCTCTACTAATCCTCCCCTTGTCTGGTTTTTCAAATGAGTGAAGATCAGACAGACCTCCAGCTTCTTACTGCACTAGCCATGTATTGCGAGGTCAGTAGTCACACCTGAAGAAACTCAGGAGAGTTAGATGTGGTAGTTCACAGGACACACAGTCACGACAAGAAGCTCCACTTAGAGCATTGCTGAGAACAAGGAACATCTCCCCCCTCACCTCTCAACAATACAGCACAGCAGATCTTTATTGCTTCCCGGTGAGGGGCTGGGACATCTGCCGGAGCCCACCTGAGCTTCCTACTCCCAGGACTGAACAGCATCACCAATTAGTAAAACCAGAGGAAGAGGGTCTCTCACATGACCTGCGGAACAACGCTGAGAAAAGGAGAGCCATTGGAGAGACCGGAAGGAGGGTATTGGTCAGCTGCAGAAAACAATTGACAAGACTTCCACTAGGCTCCCCTGGAGGGAAGGTGCTTGGCATTGCCACAACCCACCCTAGCTCAGACAGGGAGACATCATGGTCTCCATTCTTAAAATTAAATATAATCAAGCCCAAAATTTAAAGTAATGTATTTCCCAAGTCTAGTATTTGTTACAGTTGCAGTGAGAAATCACCATAAGCCAGAGGACCTCAAAGAGAGCCACTTCCTTACCCTAAAGACTCTCAAAGCCTGGAATGGCAAGCTGCCTAGCAACACTGCCTCTAAGGGCTCTTCCAGATGGGGAACCCCTGGCTTACAGCTGCATAGCCCCCATCTCTGCCTTGCTTCTCCCCACTCCTCCCGTGTGTCATTTCTTGCTTTCTGAGATGGCATATAGGGCACAATCTCACATACCCAAGGCAACCTCACCTACAGATCCTCAACTCAGATATATAGTTTTAGAGACCAGGTCAGCTTCCCAGAAATTTTGGTGCAGACCCGTGATTTGGAGACAACTGTTGTACCCAGGCTGGAACACCTATTTAGTTCACATAAGAATGAAGTCTCCTTTGCTTTATGGAAGCTTCTCAGTTTCAGGGGGTCCTATTTATTACTTGTTGCTCTTAGTGTCTGTTCTACTAGGGTTATATTTAGGAAGCGGTCTCCTGGGCCAATGCATTCAAGTGTACTTCCCACTTTCTCTTCTATTAGGTTCAGTGTGGTTGGTTTTATGTTGAGGTCTTTGATCCATTTGGACTTGAGTTTTGTGCATTGCAATAGATATGGATCTATTTGAATTCTCCTATGGTCAACAAGACAAAATGGCAGCCTACAGACTGGGGAAAGATCTTCACCAACCCCACATTGGTTGGACAGAGGTCTGATCCCCAAAATATACAAAGAACTCAAGACACTTGATATCAAAAGAACAAGTAATCCAATAAAAATGGGGTACAGATCTAAACAGAGAACTCTCAACAAATGAATCTCAAATGGCTGAAAGACACTTAAGGAAATGCTCAACATCCTTAGACACCAGAGAAATGCAAATCAAAACAACTCTGAGATTCTATCTTACACCTGTAAAAATGGCTACAGAGAGACCCTGTCTCAAAAAAAGAAAAGAAAGAAAGAATGGCCAAGATCAAAAACACTGATGACAGTTTATTATGTGGGTAAGGGGAAAGCTCTTCCATTGCTGGTGGGAGTGCAAACTTATATAGCCACTTTGGAAATCAATATGGCAATTTCTCAGAAAATTAGGAAACAATCTACCTCAAGCCCTAGCAATACCAATGTTGGGTATATTCCCAAAAGATGTTCAATCGTTCCACATGGACATATGCTCAGCTATGTTCATAGCAGTATTATTTGTAATAACCAGAACCCAGAAACAACCTAGATGCCTTTCAACCAAAGAATGGATAAAGAAAATGTGGTACATTTACATAATGAAGTACTACACAGCGGTAAAAAAAATAATGACATCTTGAAATTTGAAGGCAAATGGATGGATTTAGAAAACATCATATTGAGTGTGGTAACCCAGAACCAGAAAGACAAATATAATATGTACTCATTCATAAGTGGCTTCTAGACATAAAGTAAAGAAAAAACAGCCTACAGTTCAGAACCCCAGAGAACCTAGACAACAAAGAGGACCCTAAGAGAGATATACATGGAACTACATAGGAAGGAGAAAAAGACTAGATCTCCTTAGTAAATTGGGAGCATGGGGTGGTGTCACGGGAAAGGATAGAAGGGAAAGGGCAGAAGGGGAGGGGAGTGGAGAAAAATGTACAGCTCAATAAAAACAGTAAAAAATTATAAAATAAAAACATTCTCAATAAGCTTTATTAAAAACAACAACAACAAAAAAAAAAAACAAATAAAGGCTCCGTGCAGCTCCACAAAAAATGACTGTGAAAGAAGGGCAGGCACTGTAGCTGGGGACAGCGGGAGGTGCCCTGAGGTGGGGGAGGGAGAAGGGGAGCGAGGAGGACTAGAGTTCTGTGATGCTTCAAGGTAGACCACTGAGAAGCTGGTGCATCCAGCAAGTCTCTGGCCATCCAGGGCTGGCTTCCTACTTAGTAAGTTATGATTTCCACCTAGGGAGGGACCCTTGAGGCTTCCTCCCATTTTCCTCTGACTACCAACACTCTACCAGCTCTCAAACTCTCAAAGTTGAGGCAGCAGCTACCACCACCACTCGCCTCAGCACTGTGGTCTTGTTCTGATCAGGTAACTGGTGAACACTCAGGTCAACCTGGGACTGACCTTCAGCAAATTTGCGAAGTCAAAATCCCCAAGTCAAAGGTCTGAGAGTCAGAAACCCTCTGTGAGGACATCAACCCCCTCCTGCCTTCTTGGCCTTACAGTGCTGGAATCTACGTGGATCTTAATTACCCTGTTAAAATACAGTATATTTCTTCATACAAATTAAATCACAATAGGGACTTGAAGTTTTGTTTTGTGAATGAGTCTTAAACAGACTTAAACAAAGCTTTAAAATCCATGCTACAAATAGGTTTTGTGGCCAGCGGTGGCAGAAAACAAACCATGAACAGGAGGTGGCTTTTGGTGACCAATGGTTGAAGATGCACCTTGTGTTTATGACCATGTCATAGACCTGAGAGCATCCAGGATCCATCAGCAGCCACTAGTGACTGGTGGGCAGCACATGCTGGAGCTAGCCTCTGGGAAAAGAAAGCCACAAAAACATTTTGTCAAAGTCTTGTGTTGGAGAGGAGCTGGGAGGAGACCTTCTGTCACAGGTTTTCCTGGAACACTGTTATCACTAGTGCGGAACGATGCTTGCCCAATTCCCACTTTGCTCGTTGGTAACATTGCTTACGGGAACAATTGGTGCATGTAACTTCAGGCAGGACCTTGGAACCTGGGTCGATTTGTTCCTTCTCTTATGCCGACGGAAAACTCCATATTCAATCCCAATACCCGTTTTAAGATTTTATTTTTATTATTTTCAATTATGTGTATGTACACATGCCTACAGAGACCAAAGGCACTAGATCTCCATGAAGCTGGGATTATAGACAGTGGTGAGCCACCTGATATGGGTGTTGGGAACTGAACTTGGAGCATGTTCTCTGAACAGCTGAGCCCTTGTGGTGCACTTTTAACAGTCAGCTAGAACTACATGGCAAGTGTTCTTTTTGCAGTTCCACATGTACCACTCAAAAGAACATTTGCGAATAAGCAGCAGAATATAAGCCCATTCCCAAAGCAAACCAAAGTCTTTGCCCTACAATATTCCTCCTCTAATCCATGTCCTCATGACAGAAATTAATCTCCTGTTTGAATTTTACATCTAATACCCTTAGGTCTTCTTTCAGCTATAGTCTGTCTCCGTGTGTGCGTGGGTTTTTCTATACGCTATTGTTCAATTCTATTTCTTCCTGTCTAATAGTCACAGCACTATATTCTATGAACCACTGAAGGAGTTTTTACATTTCATTTTTATAATTCATCTTCATTCCCATTGTTTGTAATTGTGTGCTTAAAGATTATTTTTTAAAAGAGGTTCTATTCATTTTCTGGTTGATGAATTTGGGCCGCTCTCTGGTTTTGTTATCACGGTTAATGTTTCTGTGAACACGCATGTATATTTGTCTTCTGGCACACATATGCAAAGGGGTCTGTTAATTAGTAAGAGTGAAACTGTTTAATCAAGGGTTCCTGTCTGAATACAGTGCAAAGTCATTTTGCAAAGGGTTTGTTTCTGATTATACAAGAGCCTGCATAAAGAGAGAGCCCCATCAGTGGTGCCCCGTGAACACGGAGTACCATAGAACTTTCCAGTGTTTGTCCAAATAGGAAACAGAAAATGGAAACACACTGGGGAATTTTGTTCCTGAGTTTTGCTGCCTTCTGAGGTAGACACAGAGTACTTTGCATGTGTAGCTACTGTTCACGTTTCCTTTCCAGGAAAGCCTGTCTTCATAATTTCTGCACACTTTTCTTCTGGCCATGTGGGGATCCTTCCGTCCTCCAGCTCTGGCTCTTTCTTTTGAGTTCTGCCATCATGACTCCTGCACTGTGGTGTGGCCTTCCGCAGTCTGTCCATGTACTTTCATGAACAGAAGTTCTTAATGCAAATGGGAAAATCCTATCCATCTCTCCCTTGGGAATAGGCGTACTCTGTGCTTTTAAAAAAATGTACCCTTCTACCGTTTGGTCGTGGATGTGAAAGGGCCCACTACAACAGCGTTCAGGAGACACAGTGGGTCACTCTGTCTGTGAGGCACCTGGAGTTGATTTTCAGAGCTGGTCCTGAGATAGTGAGGCAGGAGTCACGTTTCATTGTTTTGCATAAAAACAACAATTGGCTCATAGTTGGTGTATTACATGATCCCTCCTCTCCAGGACTATCGACAGTGCCCAACCTGTCATGAGTCAAGCAGTATATTTCTGCTGTCAGTTTCTGGATCTCCACATCGCTCTGCAGACTCCTTCATACTGTTTATCTAGACATTAGCGGGCCTGGGGGGAGGAAGCCCTAATTATGACACTTTCTCACGAAATGGAAATCTATTAGGGCAAGTTACAAACTCTACTATGTTCTTCAGAAATGACATCGATTATCTAATGCATGGATCATAGTAACAATCCTTATACAAATTAAGTGATAATAGGAATTTTCAGGCGGGTCATGATTGAGTCAGAAAAGCAGGTAATTATACAAATATACCCAACCGATGACTACTATAGTATATAGATGTTATTTTGATATGATCCGTTCAGTCTTTTTGATGCCATACCTTAATAGAAACAAAGCAATAACTAAGAAATGGCAAAATCGTCAACTTCTGCTATAAAGCCAACTATTAACTTTTAGGCAAACCCCGTTGAAGTTAGAAATCAACTATGACTATTTAATATCTGTATTTACTCTTCTGATCCTGGTGATCTTTCCTCTTAATAGCTTTTCATGCCATGGTTCAAGGTTTGTAGGTATTTCCAAAAAAGGGTACTTTGCAAAATTTTGTTGCTAAAATATAATTTTAAATTTTCTATGTGACTATTTTGGTTACACTCAAATGTTGGTTTTAATTCTCCGCTTGGACAATGGAATGGGAAAATAGCTACAGTGTGGCTCCTTTCTTGACAATGCTGCCCTTTCTTTCTTCCTTTTTTCTTCCTTTATTCCTTCCTTCTTTTTCCTTTCTTCCTTCCTTTCCCCTCCCTCCCCCCTCTCTTCTTTCTCGCTTTTGTCATGTGTAATGCCTGGTGCTTATAGGAAAAATGTCCACAACTTGTTAAAACAACAGCTCTTTCTCCCTTTGCTTGAAAGTAAGGACATTTCTGAATATTCATTGCCCAATGTGTGCTGTAATATTTTAGGCCTCTAATCAGTAAAATGTGTCCTTTCCCTAGTTTGCTCAGAGGATATATTAATATTAAAGATAGTTTTCATTATTTTACTGCAAGATCAACCTTCACTAATCAATCACATGTCAGTTTGGGGTGACCGTAGTTGGCCTCCAACTCTCAAACCATAACAGCTTTTCTAGCATAAATGGGAGTTATTTAAAACAAAATATAATTTTACTATTTTGCTTGGTCCTCTTCCCTGGTATTTTTAAGGCTTTTTTCTCTGTGTTCATAAGAGAGATGCGGGCATGATCTTTCTCCGTATGCTATGCCCTTCTACCTTTAGGGCCATGGCACCATCAGCTCCGAAAGAGGCTTTTAGGGAGCTTGGTTTCTGTGACTGTTCTTTGAAGCAGATGGGAATTCTGTGCAGATATCCTTGGAAGCTTTGGTTGAAATTCCTTCTTCCTTGCCTTTAGAAAATCATACTCAACCAGGCAGTTGTAGTACATGCCTTTAATCCTAGTACTGCGGGGGGGGGGGGGGGGGGG
>NW_026067909.1:4639584-4819256 GCF_014885135.2 Alexandromys fortis | reverse complement strand
AAAAAAAAAAAAAAAAAACAGAGAGAGAGAGAGTCATAGGGTTGATATGACTTCCCACCCAGGAGGACCTGAATTCCCTTCATTACTGAGGCAGTATTTAGGTTATTTAGAGTTCTTTTATGTTTTATGTTTTGGGGGATTTTATCCAGTTTTTCTAATGTTCCAATGAAGCTTTATTATGATTCTTTTAATCATTTATTTCATCTCTACGATTTCTAAATCTGTTTCATTTACTCCTAATATTAATTTGTCTTTTGAGTCTTTATTACCGTCTATTAATTCTGCTATTCTTTCCCTATAACCATGGAATAAGGGCTTTGCTCTTTGATATTGAGTCCTTCATTATTCCTAATATACGCATCAAAGGCTTTAAATTCCTTCGGATTTACTGCTTTCGATATACCTCATAAGTTTTATATGAATATTTTATATTAGTATTACGGTCACTATGTATTTAATTTTAAATATCTTCTAATTTTCTTTTTTAATTTTTCTTTGCTTATGCATTGTTTAAAGGCAAGATAAGAATACTCAAAATATGAGTTTTCCAGGAGTAGTTTCCTTTTTGTTTGTTTGTTTTTTAATCAAACATGCTTAAAGTGTGTCCAAAGCCTGCTCTCTGCTCAGGAGCACCATGACTCTCTTTAAGGGTCACACTGCAGCCTAGAAATGGATGCTTCAGATGCTCAGCTCACTTCTGCTGTTATCCCATGCTCCCTTTTGTTTGCTCTAGCTTCAGTTTGTCTCTTTTGAAGTTTATAAGGTAGAACATTTAATCACTGATTAGTATTAAAATTATTGTTGTTGAGCTGGGGAGAGAAATGCTGAGTGGGTAAAACACTGGGTGGTCTATCATGAGATTTTGAGTTCAAATCCCAGGCACCTATAGAAGAATAAGACCATCATGGTAGGCATACTCAGGAGGCAGAACCAGGGGAGCGCCTGGCCAAGATGGCTAGCTAAGCTAGCTGGAATTGGGAGTTCTGGCTGCAGCAAGAGACCTTGTGTCTGTAAAAAATAAATAAATAAAGTGTGGTCAAGGAAGACATTATCTGTCAACTCTGAGCTTCCACACACATGCAAACACATATGAGCATGAATGTGGATACACATGTATAGTCACACCATACACACACACACGAGCATGAACATGGATACACACGTACATTCACACCATACACACACCCATGCATGCATATGTGAGCATGAACATGAATGCATGCACATATTTGCACCATGCAAACACACACATGTGAGTATGAGCATGAATACCCATGTACATTCACACTATACATGCACATATGCAAGCACATGTGAGCACGAGTATGGATGCACACATGCACTCACATCATACATACACACACATAGAAAACAAAATTTATTATAACTTACTATAGTTTGAGGACTTTTTTCTACATTACTATAGGCATCACTACTGACCTCCTTGTAACTTCTGTTTATCTGTATCCCATAGTCTCATAAGTTGTGCTTTAACTTTTATTCATTAAAAAAACACATCCAAATTATCCTCGAGACTTTCTCACTGAGCCATGGAATTTGAGAAACCTGTTGTCACATTTTCAAGCATCTGAGCATCTTCCAAAAAATTCTCCTGTCATTAATCTATAATATTCTCTTGACTAGAGAATAGATTTTGTCCTTTATCAACTCTCCCCGATTTGTTAGTATTTGTTTACGACATACAGCATGTCCTCTTGGCGAATGCTCCAGTGTCCTTGGAGTGAGTGTGTGTTGGCACTGGGTGGGTGAGGTGTGTTGTGTGCTAATTTGGTCAGGTTGATTGATGGCTCCTCCGTGCCTCTGCGCTTACTGATTCTGTCTTCTCGGGCTATCGATTACTGGCATGGAGTGCTGCTGTCTCCGCTGTCATCGAGGACCTGTGCATCTTTAAAAATGCCTCAGTTTCCTTTCATGTTCGGGATATGCATTTCGGGGTTGTTGCATCTTATTTGAGAACCGGCCCCATGATCATTCTGCAGTGTTCTTTTTGTTTCTGGTAAATTACCCCGCTGACACATTACGCTGCGTGGCATTGACTAAGTCGGGCTTGCTTGCTTAGTTTGTGCCATCAGGGTTGGTGACAGGTGCCTTTCTCCACTGAGTCGTCTCGTCAACCCCTTAGCTCTCTCTCAGTGTGAAGCTCCAGGACTCTGTGGAGTGGAGGAAAACTGAAGAAAGCAAGCTGATCTAATGGGGAGACTGAGGGTGGAGAGGAAAAGAAGAGGAAGGAAAGAAGGGGAGAGGGGTAAAGAAAGAGATGGTATAGGAATAGGAAGGGGAAGGGAGGAAAGAAGTAGAAAGGAAGTAATAGGAAGGGAAGAGGAGGGCAAAGGGAAAGGGGAAGAGTAAGGGAAAGCAGGAAGTGGCATTATTCACAGTGGATGTTCAAAGTCACTGGGCCAGGTAAGAACAGGTAGAGGAAAGGGTGTGTAGGGGGCGAGCTGGGGACAGATTCTGAAGAGGCCTGTGCAAAAGGCCGATAGAAAAGGAAACAGAAGAGACTGAAGGCCAACAACTATTAGAAAAAATGGTGAGTGTCTTTCAGGAAAACCCAGGGGGTAGCTGCTGGGGGAGCCAAAAAGACAGCCAAGGGTGAGGTGGCCGGGGCGAACATAGGGAGGACTATGTCTAAGGTCCTGTCACCCAGACTCGCTCTCGCCTCTATTTTCTGGGCTTCAGAAACAGAGAGGTGGTGTTATGCCGGCTGACTGGGTAAGCACACGTTGAGGAGTTGGGATGGAGAACTTGGGGCTGCCTTCAGCTCACCCGTCCCCCCACGCTTTCATGGAGCATGACTGAACTTAGGTGAATATGGATTTCTGAAGTGATTCATCTCTCCATTTCTGAGGCGCGAAGACAAACCCCACACCATCACAGAATTCATTTTTAATTACAAAATTAATACAGTTTTTTTAAACAAAGAATTATGAAGACCCAAAACTACAGCGAACGAACATAATCTATTCCCACTCCGCACCTTTTCATTTCCCAGAGGCCATCCCAATCCACAGATGATTTTGTAGCTACAAGCAAATCCTTTGCTTTTCCACAAATAAAATTAAACACGCTCCTTTCCAGTTGCTTTCCTTTAATAAAACACTATGGCATCGCTCTAGATCGTCCTGGGGAGACTAGTCTTCTTCTTTTCCAGAAATGTTGCTCGTATTCTGTTTTATATATACGTTATATGTTATTTTAAACAATCCCCTACCAATCTCTTAGCTTTTGAGTTTTAATTTATCTCTTCCTAACAACCCTTCCAGTGGTGAACATTGTTTTAAACTTCCCTTGCTAAAGAGCTCCATAAAATAAATTCTTTGTGATAATTATGCATTTTAAAAATATTGACAGTTGTCATCAAATCCCCCCCCCCAAACCCATTTTTGTTTTACTCCCATCCTCCCCTGGAATGCAGGGCTACCACCTCCGAAATGCTAGGTTACTTGTCTGGCCCTGATTCTACAATTGCAGACCGAAGTCCTCTGTCCTGTGACTTGAATCACGACAAAGAGGGAAGAGCTAAAGTTGTCTGCTTGGAACCCAGCACACTGGGACAGGCCAGAAGTGGGAGACCACCGTGCCTCTGGTCAGACTGCTGAGCCAGCTGCACAGACCTCCTGGGAGGTCTAGGAAACGCTCGCCTACTCTCAGGCAGCTGTCCCTGCTAATCCCTGTGCAAGTGGAACTCGGAGACCCTGGGTCTCTCCCACTTTCTTCTCTCAGCCCCTTGCCAAATATCGGGTGTCCTCTCCTCTTCATTCTCCCTGCTTGAGCGGGTTCACCAGCCCATCTTCTCTGTTGCTCACTGCGGCTGTGCAGCAGAAGGGGTTTCCCTAGCTCCTCCGACATTTTCGATGCCAATGAGACCACAAAACATGGTTTATTAATAAGAATAGATTTTCTAGGCGAGTCTGAATCCACACCTTCTGTTCCCCTTCCTCCTGGCTACTCTTGGGATGGGACCAGAGCTTCAGCACGCTCTCTCTCTCTGTCTCTCTCTCGCACGCGCTCTCTCTCTCTCTCTTTCTCTTTCTCTCACTCTGTGTGTGTGTCACACACACATACACAAATACACATGCATGAGCACATGCATGCACACACACACACACACACACACACACTTTCCCCAATCTCTTTCCCTATGTCCTCTCACAGCCCTGTGGCTTCCCTTAGTCCTGCAGCTGGATTTACAAGGACCACTTGGGGTGGGGGTGAAGCATCCCTAATGTTTAAACAGTCTTGTCCTCACGACCCTCTTAAGTCTTTATGTTCATCTCCACCCCACGACCGGCTGCCTCCGCAAAACATTTTTCAAAAAATACCCTCCATTTCTCCACACATTTCCTCTGCCTGCTCCCAACCCTTGCTACCCAGTGGCATCTTTCTTATCTACCTGCCCTGTGCTACAGCCAGTCTTTGAGAGCAGGAGCTAAGAGAGGCGCTTCGGTGCAAAAACATTTTACCTCAAGTAGTAAAGACAGATTCAGAGAGTTGGGAAAGAGAGGGAATCCACAAATAGTTTCTGTTGTCAGGTTCTGAAAACAGTAATAAGAAAACTCCCCCTGCAGGCGTTTCGTGGTTACTGCAAAGTAAACAGAGGAAATGCCCAGCAAACCCTTTGCTGATCCATCAGCCTAACCAGGGTTTTCTCTGACTTAAAACCAAACCTGTTTCCTCCTGGCATCCAGCACCCTTCTTCCCTAGGGAGATGAATAATGCAGACAGAACCTCCCTTCCTCCCCCAGTCCCTCAGGCCACAGCTGCCTCAAGTTCAACAGCAGTGCTAAAGGGACTTTTTTTTTTTTAACAAAGAGATGAAAATTATCCTGAGGTTTTTTTTTTTTTTATTTTCTTTATTCCTGCTTCTATAAATTTACCAGCAAAAGAACATGTTTCAGTAGAGGAATAGTTCATTCTTCCCAACTCACAGGCGGGGAGTGGAAAAACACACAAAATTCGTAAAAATCAGTTGTCACCAAGCCCTGTCTGACCTTGGGGACAAACATGGGATCGATAAATGCTTAAAAGAGATGAGCTGCCTGGCTGGGATCCAGAACTCAACATCTTATTTGTCTTACACCCCGCCACCCCCCAAAAAAACTGCCCTGATCTCGTTTATATCTACTTGTATTTTAAGTCCTGACGCGGAATTTGTTTAAATATTTGGCTCCAAATGAGAAATCTTGCTAGAGAATCCCATGAAATTAAATAAAACCATGTGTTATGAGGACCCGGCCCAGTTGCTACCAGGAATAACCCTCTGGTCCTCTCACACACCCTTAGGTCTAAATATTTGCCTCTCCAGTTAAGGCTTGAGTGGACAGGAAGTCCAGGCCATCGCCATCCCGGGGGAGGGGGGGAAGGGGCAATTCTCTCACAGAAGAGCATTGTTCCCTTCAGGCTGGTTACTGTGCAGTTACACATATTAGGCGTCTGACGGTTAAAAAGGCTCTCGGTTTTGTTAGCGTGTTTTCAAGCCACTAATTATTCCCTGCTGTTTCGAGGTGTTAAATACATAAACACATGGGCTACTCAGCTTAAGAAATTAGGGGTTTGTACCTCTCCAGATGAGCCGGTGTGAAAGATAGTTGCATATAACTCATTCCTACACGAGTCTCGGTTCTACACAAGCCAGGGCCACATACTAGTCATAACAGAGGCCATGAGGTTGTCACCCCAGAATTCCTGAGCACACGCAGACCTTAGCGAGCAGGTCCGTTCTTTGGAAAGGGCTGGGAGTTGGAGCTTGCAGGTTTTCAGTTAATAAGGCCCTGGGACCAGCGCCCCGGGGCTCACCGAGTTGCGTTTCATACAGGTGACCTCTGCCATGTGACAGTCTATCTGGGCAGTAACAGCCCAGTCCTCATAGATCTTGTGAGGACATACAGCACGGCCCATATTTTGTCTTTTGTCCCTTTAGCCCCATGGACATCCTCATCTCCAGATTCAGTCTCAGTCTGGAGATGAAGATGTCTGGTGTTATGGGTACTCAAGGTAGAGGCAGTGTTCCCCAGATGGCACCAAGGTTTAGGTTGTTCAACACTAAGAGTCAATTCTTTCATTGTGCGTGCTTGTGCTGTGTACAAGTGTGTGTGTGTGTGTGTGTGTGTGTGTGTGTACAGATGTGCCTGTGTGTGGAGTCAAAACTCTGGGTGTCATTCCTCAAGAACCTGCTCTGAGACAGGGCAACTCTCTGAGCCTAGGGACTCACCCCTTGAGCTAGACCGTCTGGCCAGATGGCAAGCCCCATAGGTTCACTTGTCTCTCCTTCCCCAGTGCTGGGATTAGAGATTAAAGGCATGTGCCACCCTCCAGTTTTGTACATGGATACTGGGACTGGAACTGATATTTTTATGCTTGTAGAGCTATTACCCAGCCCCTAAAAACAAGCCATTTTTAATTAACTTCAGGATGGCACCAGAACCCAGTCAATGTGCAGTTTAAGGCCCAGCATGCTGAAACAAGCACTCTGGCTGCCTCTCAGCACTGGAGTCAAGACTGTCCCTACAGAGTAGGCTTCAGAAACTGGTGGCATTGTGTGGAGAGGGGACAGCATCAGCAATGACATCAGAGAGGAGCCCTGTAGAGCAGGTCAGGCATATTAGATACCATACTCCTCGCCAGCCAGGAAGGCATAAAAAACAAGATTAGAGAGCCAACAACCTAGTCCCTGGAGCCAAGACCCCGGAGCAGAGTCACCTGGACCAAGGTTCATAGCAACAGGGCCAGAGTCCAACATCTGGACTAAGAGCGAAGGAGTTAAGAACCAAGGAGCTGAAAGCCAAGAAGCTAGCTGAGAGCCAGCAGCACTTCTCCCCGTGCAGCTGTGGAAAAGAGAGGCAAAGGCACTTCTTCTGGCCTGTTCAGAACCCCCTGCCACAGGAGGACACAGGCACACCTCCCTGGAGTCCCTCTGCTCCCAAAATAGTAGGAGGAGGCCATGCATGCCCCACTCATGGGTTCACTTGGACAGAATGTGATGAGCGATTCCGTGGGGTCTATACCCATTTATCTGCAATGCAAATGAAACATCAAGCTGCATCCAGAAAGTACAGGCAAAGGTACTTAGCACTGACTTATTAGGGAAAAGAAAATTAAGATCACGGCGAGACATTGCCTCATGTCCGTTAGGAAGCTTAATAGCCAAACCCTAAAAAAAAAAAAAAAAAAAAAAAAAAAAAAAAAAAAAAAAAAAAAAAAAAAAAAAGTTAAAAATGGAAATGAGATCAGTTATCTTGTAAACTAATCTTCAAAGTAAAACTAGCAATAAAAAAGAGACAAAAAATATCAACAAGAAACTCCTTAACACACTTACTAAAGTACTAATAGAAATAGGAAAAGAATGAGATTATCACTTCACCTCCACTGGGGTGGCTCTCCCTGTCAAACTGACTGCATTTGGAGTCACCTAGAGGTGTGTCTGTGAGGATGCTTCTGGAGAGGTTTACCGGAAAGTTTGTACCACCCTAAATGTGGATGGCATGACCCCATGGGCCGAAGGAAAGGGAAGGGACTAAGAAAGAAAGAAAGAAAGAAAGAAAGAAAGAAAGAAAGAAAGAAAGGAAGGAAGGAAGGAAGGAAGGAAGGAAGGAAGGAAGGAAGGAAGGAAGGAAGGAAGGAAGGAAGGAAGGAAGGAATAAATAAATAAAGAGGGTCCCCTGTTCTCTGCCTCAAGTTCCACTGAGATATGATGCAGGGAGGAGGGACAGCCACAGCGTCTTCTGCCACCGTGCCTTCTCTATGCTTAGCTGCACCCACGTATATAGCCGGTTAAAATATAAAAGGGTGCTGGTGTGGAGAAAGAGTAGGGCAAGTCCTCAAAAAGTGCTGCTATTTTAAATAAGGAATTCCCCCCAATGCTTCTTCTAGGTATATACCCCCAAAGAATTCAAAGTGAAGGTTCAAGGAGGATAATTATACATTTAACTCAGCATTACTGATGGCAGCTGGGGGGAAGGAAGCAAACGGGCATCCATTAACAGGCAAGCGTGTGTTTCGTAATGCATGTCCATGATGTAGAATGTGATTCAGCCCTTTCAAAGGCTGAAACTCTGGAATGTGTCACCATGTGGATGACAATTGAAAATAGCACACTCAGTGAACTAAGCTTGATACGAAAGGACAAACGGTTTTTTTACGAGTTCGCTTACGTGAAGAATGCAGAAGAGCAAATTCCCAGCAGCCGAGAGCAAGCAGGGCCAGGGGAGGATGATCGAGAGCCACTACAATAGGGACACAGATTCAGTTTGGGAAGATGCCCAGTGGGGTGTTTTCTAACAGTAGAGGCCGATTTTCTCAATCACTCCCCCCACCCAGTATAAAGAGTACTGCTCTCCCCCACTAACCTTGGCACATAGCCTTCATTCGTCATTCTCGGTGGTCATTCAGATCTTTCAAAAAATGAAAACCTTCACATTGCGGCCACCTCTCACAAAGATGAAAGTAGTCCTCTCAGGAACGCGGGAGACTCTGAAGTGGGCAACATCAGGGAGACAGCAGCACAGGCCCCTAGTGTGTGCTCCTGCCACATAGGAGAACCCACTAGTCACGGCCCCGGTCTTCTGTCTGCCTCTGATGTCCATGGGCACCAGCTGTTCTCCTCACTGGAGGGGCAGAGGGCAGGCTTCCTCCCCATGAGAGGTGGCAGACAGGAGTTAGGGAACTGAACATGCTTCTCGGCTCTCGTCCCTCATATCCTTTCCACCCTCCCCTCAGCTAGTCACCAAGTCTCAGAACTTCATCATGATGGTCCTGACTTATGCCATGCTTTCCCTTGCTAACCGACTCCACCTCCAATCCAACCCCTGGGCCATCTCCCAGAGGCTCGGATGCCACCAGCTGGTGACGTTATTTGGGATGATGGTAGAAAGTGTAGAAAGTGGGTCCTGACTAACAGAACCGGGTCACTGGTCTCATGTTCTTGGGGACTACACCTTGTTTCTGTCTGCTTCCTCACCACCATGAGGTGAGGGACCATGCCCCCTATGCCCTTCCTCCATGTTGTCCTCTGTCGCCACCAGCACAGAAACAATGGAGCCAGCTGACCATGGACCGACGACTCCGAAGCTGGGAGCTAAGTACGTTCTCTCAGGCCTTTGTCCCAGTGATGAGAAACTAGTAAAGATCATGCACTTGTGCTTGGTGGCCAAACATCTGCAGGTCTTGCAGTCTATCCCAGACAGGCTCTGTTTACACATCATCTTCTCCTCTAGGAAGCTATCCATGTTTGGTCTTACCTGGACCTCCAAACACACCCGCAGTCTCTGCCTTCCGCCCCTTCCATTTGCTTGCCTGACAGATTTTCCAGTCTTAGGCATTCTTGTAGGTCTTTTTTCTGTACCTTCAGCCCTCCTGAAACAGCTCTTCTCCCAGAGAAAGCCTGCCAGCTTTCACCATGTGTCCTCAGTCCACCACACCTGCTCCCTCTCACAGCTTTCACTGCGCAGCCTCAGTCCGCCACACCTGCTCCCGATAAACCCAGATCTGTTAAACTGCGACTCTACCGCTGTTTGCGCAATGACAGACTTGCGGTGTTAGGGATATCTGCATCAGGTTGTCTAGAACCAGTAAGCAAGGGTATTTTCAGCCCTCTTCGCCCTTTTCAGGGAATCCACAGTTAGAATTATCCCTACAGCACTGACATCACCAACACGATCTTGTACTCTTAGCTAGCCTGAGAAGGTAGACCCAAAAGTGAGGCATTATGTCGAGCGTGCCTTCTCCTCTTCCGTGTACCAACTTACTTCACTTCCTGTGTCCCTGGGTAAGGACAGTGTTTTTTTTTTTCAGACACCCCCAGGAAAGTGCTGAGGAAACCTGTTTTTTACAGAGGTTCTGTTAAGATCCAAGAACCAAAACTAGGAGCTGGATGACAGATGATGTTGAGAAGGTAAAGGAGAAAGTGGAGGAGGCTCCAGGGTGATGCCTGGTACCTGGAAACTCAACTTCCCTAAACCTGCTCTCTGGGGAGGAGTTGAGTTCTAGGAAGACCTCCCCCCACACACACCTTGCATGCTCTCAGAGTGCCTGGACCAGAGCTAGGAAAGTGCTCTGTGGCCACCAGAAAGCAAAACAGAGCAAGACATCCCGCCTACCCAGGAAATAGCAGCAAGTGGTTCCTCAGATTCTGGACTGACTTTGCAAATATAAAAATTTGCCTAAGTGCTTTAACTAAACTTTAGGAGCAATTCAAGAAAGCTATGGGGAAGCTAAGTGCCTCGGTGAGACGTGGGTATGCGTGTGTATGCATGTATGTTTATGTGTGTGTGCGTGCACATGTAGGTCTATATGCGTGTGCATGTCTGCATGTGTGTGCATGCATACATGTATGTTGTATAATATCTGCCCAGAGTTATTAGGTGAACACAAAACCCACACAGCATAGGGTAGTTCCCTGACACAATCGGGGCACAACACATCGAAGATGAAACTTTCCCGAGGTCCCCTATTAATAAATGACACTGTCAGGCGGATGGATAATGAGTGTGGCGCTACATGAAGCATTCTATCCTAGGTGTCGGCCAGTCCCTCTCTTTCTAATTATAACTAATTTATCACTCCTACGTGTATATACTTGTACTTTGTCTTTCCTAATTGCTTTAGTAAATGGTTTACCTATTTGTCAAATTTCTCGTCCCAGGATTAGTTAGATATGCTTTGGCGTGCCAGCTTTATCCCAATCCCGTCATTTGCCTGATTTTCTAATTCCTTAATTTCTCTTTTTTTTTCCATCATTAATTTTATCCTGCTGCTTTCTTTAAATAATCAGCAACAGTGTCTTGACTTCATTATCATTCAGTTAACTTTTAATTATTTTTAGGCTGGTACAAGTAAAAGAATAGAAAGCCCTGAATAGTGCTTAGGGTGTGTCTGGTGTTTTCAGGAAGCTCTATTCTTCTATACATGCACACAACTGCACTTCGTCTTCCTTCACTGACCAGTGAGACATTTAAGAGATCATCCATTCGTTCCTTCATTTTAATTTTCCAGTGAGTGTTTTCTTTCTTTACTTATGTCTTTTCTCATTTAGAGTGGGAACTATGGTTAGAAAATGGCACCTTCTAGGGATCAAGTTCACTCTTCCAGTCTTTCCATGGCAGTGAGTTCTCTCCTAGAGTGTAGAGTTTGGAGCCTGTGTTTATTGATGTGTATTTTTACTAATTATAATATTTAAAATTTTAAAAACATTTTGGGTCTATTTATGTGGCCAGAAGAACAAATGTTTAATGCTAGATTTGAATTCATAGTCTACAAGTGCGTACATATTTAACTATTTGATATTTGTCTCAAAATGATTCAAAATAAAAATAAACCTGGCTATTTGTTCTTGGTTTGTTTTTAGAACGCACCCGTTTTTCCCCCTAAATTGAGAGTATTGCTTTTCATAACAGGTGCTTAACTTCTTTGCGTGTATTTTCCTTATTCATCTATCCATTTATTTTTAAAATCTCATGTATATGAATGTTTGCTGCATGTATGTAAACATGCTACATGTGTGGCTGGCGCCAGAAGAGGGCATTGAATCCTCTGAAACTAGAGTTGCAGAAGGTAGTGAACCCCATGATAGGTGCTGGGAGCTTTGAGAAGCAAGTGCTCTTAACCACTGAGGTGTCTTTAATCAGGACTTTTCTTCTCTTTTTGAGTGATTGTTTTTAATGCCTTCGGGATTGGTATTGTTTTATTGTTTTCACATGGTCTAAGTATATTTTCTGTTGTTTTGATACCTGCTTTGTGCCAACATAGATGGCTTGTTTTAAATTTTGTTAGAGATTGATTTGAGACACGAGATGACATGTTGAAATCGTTTGCCTTTACCAACATCAACAATAGATACCTACTTGATCTGCAGTGTGCTGAGGGGCTGCCCATCCGTGTCTCACTCCACATCCTCCTGCTCTGCTTTGAAGCTGGGCTGAGATGCTGCCACCACTGCCCCCAAGTCTAGCAATGACATCATCGTGTTTGCCTCTTACGTCATTTTCCTTTTGTGAACCGCAGCATTTAAACCGGGTTTACAACCCCATTAGAGCTGTTAATATTTGATTTTATATTTTTAAAGCCTTGGTTATTATTGCCCATCTTTTTCTGCCATGACTCACTCTGTTTAGGAGAATTGTTTTGTTTTGCTTTTAACATTACTTATTAAATGGGATTACCTCTTGGAGTCAAATTTCCAGAATTGTTTACTCTGTAAATATTTATTGAATCAATAATTAATTTATCCACCTCAAGAGTTCATACATATTTAAGCATTTTTCATACATAAACAGTATGTCTGGGATTAACATTTGGGGCCCAGATGCTATTTTTTCTGGAAATATTGAGTGTTCTCTCCATTGTGGGCTGATGTCTAATTGCGATGAGACACCCCAGGGCAGCCTTGTTCTTTTGTGTGTAGAGACAGTTGTTGTTGCTTCCTTTGTTGGAAAACAAATTCCCCCAAATCCAACCTCTTCTTCCTCCTCCTTTTCTCCCCTGTCTCCCTCTCATTCTCTCTTAATATTTATGAAAACTTCTCTCACACAGCAAGTTGGTTGACTTGACCGTGTCTTTGCATCATCACTGTTCCCAACTTCTTTCATTGCATGCCTGGGAATATTTTTGCCCACCAGGGCTATAATCCCAGTTACTTGGAGAGACTTAGGCAGGAGAATCACAGGTTCAAGACCTACCTTCAAATAGAACGAGTTCAAGTCTAGCTTGGTCAATTTAGCAAGAACCTATAAAGATTTAAAAGAGAAGGGGAAAGGAAGGAAGGAAGGAAGGAAGGAAGGAAGGAAGGAAGGAAGGAAGGAAGGAAGGTTCAAACACGTGTTGGCGGTAGAGTGCTTGCTTCTCGGTGCTGAGGCCAGACGAGGCCCCGACTCCACACCAGGTGTCGTCAGTCTTTACCAACATGTTTCGTGTCTTTTCTCCCCAGAAACACTTCTCACTGGGTTCACTCCTGTCTATCACGTTCCCTCTAAACAAAAGCAAGTTTCTAGTCCTCTTCCTGCAATAGGTAACATTTTCATGGATCCTATGTATCACCAAAGGGACATCCCACGTGCTCATATTGAGGTTTTAATTTAAAAGAAAATATTTATGTGCACCGATGTTTTGTCTGTTTGTATGTCTGTGTAGCCTTTGCACACAGTGCCTATGGAGTCTAGAAGAGAACACTGGACCCCTGGGAATGTAGTTACAGATGGTATCAGGCCTTACGTGGGTGCTGGAAACTGAAACTTTTCGTCTGAAAAAGCAACAAGTGTTTTTAATTTTGCTTAAAATTAAATTTAATTTTGTTCTTATCTCCAGAAGAGAGCATCAAATCTACTGAAGTTGGGCTTATTGGCAGTTGTGAGCCACCATGTAGATGCTGGGAACCAAACCTGGGTCCTCTGGAAAAGCAATTGATGCTTTGAATCACCAGGCTACTTTCTCTGTTCCTCAGAAAGCGATTTTGCCCTGTATTATACACTACTCAGCTTTCCCTTCATCTGTTCATTTGATCACTGCCTAAGCGCTCTTCCTTGCCGAACCATCTCCCCAGATCATGTTGTTTTATTAGTCCCCTTGAAAACCCATAGATGCCATCCATGTTTCTCCGTTAATTCAACTACAGCTTATTTTCAATATAGAATTCCAACACTGACCTCAGACCTCTGATGGCTACATAACCACTTGGAGTAAGAGCATCCTGCCTTCTTTACACCCTAAGCCCCGAATTCTTCCCCTCTGGATTTTTTTTTTTTAATTTGTAACCATTCTGTTGCTTGAGAGAACTTGGAAGGACTATGGCCGCAGGCTGTACTGGTGGGACAATGTTGTGAAGTCCTCAACAGCCTTGGCCCTGGAGTCAGGTTCTTCAAGCCAAACTAATCCCATTTTAACCAGGGTAACTGTGCTCTTACTTCTGTGGCATTCATGTTGGGTGAAAAGCTTTTTAAAGGGCAGGCACTCTGTCCAGGCTACTTTGGTGTGTTTGTATTGTCGTGGGGCATGGATTTCCAGCCAGACTGTGTGGGCTGCTTAGCCTCCACCCAGGCACTTACTGCCTGCTTAATTCTCATTATGGTCCCACCAGAGCAGAGAGACCACAGCAGACAAGAGTGCCATACAACGACTCTGAAAACCCAACTGACTTTGAAAATAAACAGCCAGCAACCCTTCTCCTCTTCCCGTTAAATCCAGACTGTCCACCCTTTTCAGGAGACTTGCCTAGTATCTCCCAGAGGAGACCTAGCTGTCCCAGCAGGGGCCACTGGGAACTCTCATCCAGTCCTTCCCTGGCCTGTGCAGGTTATCCTGCACCACCACAGACAGGAAAAGCTCGACTTTGGCATAAGAGAAGAAATATTCCAGTTTCTACATCTTTCATTTCCTGAGTGATATCAAAGTTGTTGTTGTAAACCTTGATCCTAAAGGAGCCAGAATCAGAAAGGCCTCGGGTCATGCGCAGTCATTGACTTTCACAGAGACACCCAGGCAGCCAGTTAGCTGGTATAAAGGAAGGAAGCAGCGTCAGACAGGGAACCAGGGGCGGGAGGGCTTGCTCGTTCTCATTCCAAGTGTTCATCTTGAAGAATGGAGCTATCAGACTACAGACCTGGCTGAGGAGAGGGGTCAGTGACAGCTCACTTACCAGGGAACTCAAGATGGGGAGAAAGTCAAGGACCCTCAGAACATTCTATTGGCCAGGTACCCCACCCCCACAGGATTGAAGTTGTCCCAATAAGCAAGTCTAGGTTTTGAAGCTGAACGAAATGGACAAGTCTTCCTACCAGCCTATAGGTGGTCTTGACATTGAATCAGAGTCTTCCTGAACAAGAGGCAGAAGCACAAAGAAAACATGTTTTCTGCCTTTCTTTCCCTGTCTTGAGAGTTCCTCTTGGTGGGACACCTGGGGAGCATCATTCCTAACAGGATGGCTAGGGAACTTCTGGAGAAGACTTAGAGTTTTAAAATTCTACTGTTATAGGAGGCTGCTTGTTTGTTCCTGGCTGCCCAGCCCCAAAATAATCACACAGAAACTGTATTAATTATATCACTGCTTGGCCAATCACTTAAGCGTACGGCTAGCTAGCTCTTATATCTTTGATTAACCCATTTCTATTATTTTATAGTTTACCACGAGGCTCGTGGCCTACTGGCAAAGTTTAGCTTGAGTCTTACCCCTCTGGTGGCTCCATGGTGTTTCACTGACTCTACCTTCTTGCTCCTAGAATTCAGTTTAGTTTTCCCTGCCTGGCTCTGTTCTGCCCTGCTATAGGCCCAAAGCAGTTTCTTTATTCATTAACCAATAAAAGCAACACAAATACAGAAGGACTTCCCATACCACTCTACCTCTCCTCATATTTGTGTGTGTGTGTGTATGTGTGTGTGTGTGTGTGCGTGTTCCGAGTGTTTGAGGGCATGTGAATATTTGTGTGTATGTATGTGTTGTATCTACATACGTTTAAGAGTACAAGTGTATGTGTTGTAGTGGTGTGTGCTATGTGTATATGCATGTATGTTGTATGTATTATGTATGTGGCTGGGCACAGGCCAGCCTGTGAGTGTTAAGTTGACCATGCGGTGCTCCCTACTCTTCGCCCCAGAGAAACCCTGTTCCTCCACTGGTGACAGGCGTGCACCTGGGCTTTGCTGAAGTCCCACACCAACTTCTCTCTCCACTCTCAACTCCCTCGCCATCTGCTGGTCACTACTCCCTGTGTTCCCCGAGCATTGCAAAGTAGACTTGTGGGCATGTCCAGGTTCTGAGTACTCTCTAAATGGATACTCCATTTCACCATAGTCTCCTTTATTCGCCATGTTGCCGGGTTCCTAGTCCTGTGAGGCCTTTCCCAGAGAGGACTAGCCCTGTGGGCCACAAGAGAACTCTCTAAAATGTCACCCTAGTCCTATGAGCGCTACTCTGCCACTTCTGCACGTTAGGTGATGTAGCAGAAGAAGCCAGGTGCCTCTCCTCCCTAGATCTGCCTCCCTAACACGGCAGCCCAGAAGAGGTGTCTTTCTGACTCTTCCTGGGGGTGTAGACCCCCAAATTCCAACATCCTGGGAGGATGCTGCTCCAGGTCGCTAGTCAACTCCAGAATGTGGAGCCAACCACCGAGCAGCATGTTCCCACAGTCTCTGCATCAACTTCTGCCTCCAGGTTTCTGCCTTGGGTTTCCACCCTGACTTCCCTTAGTGATGAACAATGATAAGGAAGTATAAGCTGAAACAAACCCTTTCTTCCTCAAGTTGCTTTAGGTAATGGTGTTTGTCACCGCAATAGAAAGGCAACGAAGACCCTGGGGAATCACAAATCCTATTTGCCAGTCAAAACTGAAAAATGGCTTTCTGTTCCTTCTGTTCTCTGTGTGTGTATCCCCCCAGAGCCCTAAAACCCCTGCTTTAAAAAGGAAGGAGCCCAAGACTCCAGGATTTACAGGTTATGAAAATACATCTGAAAACACACTTTTAAATTATGGTCCCTATTGTGTAACTGGGGGGTAGGTGTTAGTGAGTCGAACGGGTCCCTCTGTTGCTGGGTTGTTTTGTTTCCTTGGTCTAAAGTTGACAGTTTACAGGGAGCTACCTCGCCACTGGGCAGCTCGAAGATGCTATGGCATGAATAAGCCTAAAATATACGATAGGAAAGTTGAGGGGGGAAGAATTCCCAAGACCCTGACATCTATGACTGCAAAAACATGCAGGCTATGGTTTATAACTCCAGATGACCAGAGCTAGCTGGCTCCTGCTATGTAACTCTGTGCCTGGAAGCCAAGGTGCAGGACCTCCTGGTGGTTACAGAGCCACAAAGCCTGCTGGGGGTGTCCTGACAGCCTGCCCCAGAGTCAGAACCCTGGCAGACACAGGTGAGCTATGACTCTCCTTTGTGAGCTTGATCCTCAGGGAAGAACTTGTGGAAACTGAGCCAACTTGTTATCAATGAGGTCCAAAGGAAAAGCAAATGTTTCAGCTTGAGAAATACATCTGAAAGTTAAGAAAAAAAGATAGTTTTGAAAATCCATCTAACCCACACCGATCCACACAAACACACAAGCAGCCCTTAGGTAGAGCGCATTTGAAAACAGCAGACAGCATCTAAGGTGTTATGTCATTTGTGATTCAAATGATTTTTGTACCTATACACTATTAAGAGTTTTAATTAGTGAAACCACATCTGTTTTCTTCTTACTAAATGGTGTTTCCTGGTTTTCTGGGCAGCACCTCATGGGATGGGGGACTCTGTGATGGGTTCACTTTAATGATAATGGTCTTTCTCTTGTGTTTGGTCCCTAGAATACCATTGGGCTGCAGCGAGAAGCGCTCTGCCTCCTTTGAGCGAGGGTTCTCGTTGCTCTAAAATATTACCAAGGTCTGGTGGCTGTTCTTCCATTGAAATGGAATGTCTTCCATAAAGGACTTGGCATGTGTGAAGTTCTAAGCCAGAGGGGGTTAAGCTAGACAAAGTTAGTCGGTCACTTTCAACAAAACCAAAGCCCAGGAGGTCGGAAGATGTAATCCGCAGCCTCCAGTCCGGCCGCGTGACTGACTACAACAGCGCAGCTTCACACTGAGTGCGGCCAGCTGGGTTCTTTGATTCTCTGAATTCAGAAAGCTAAAGCCAAAACTATTCTTCCTCTGCTAAATATCCCTGGGTCGCCTCTTTTTACCACCCCCTTCTTTTTACTTTCCTTCATTTGTCCTTTTTTTTTTCTCTCTCTCTCTCTGTTATCGTGGGAGTTAGCAGGGACTGAAAGAGAAAGTAACTGTTGTGTTTCTGCAAACGTCACCAGCCTGGTGGGATAGAGATGCCAGCTTGTGGCCAGGAACAGCAGGTGTTTGCAATAGGTCAGTGTGGCCGCAGAGATGAGGGGTTCAGCTCTGGGTCCTGAGAATGGGACCTTGGAGGTGGCTGGGGCCCTAATCTACCTGTGCAGTCCCCAAACTGAAGATGTTCCTGCGAGCACGTGTCTTGGGTCCTCAGTGCAATAGTAATGGCTTATTGTAGAGGACCCCGCCGTCTTCGGTGGGATGAAAGCTGGTACGTGTTGCTGCTGCTGCCGCCGCCGCTGCTGTGTGGCTCTGCTTTGTCCCTCCCCTCTGTGTCCCTTGCATAGGAAAAGCCCTTCCACATTCCAGAGCTCCTAAAGTGGTATAACCACCTGGCGTACCTGCGGATGCCACCTTGACTCTGGTGCTCGGACCACGGGGTCTACCAGATGACCCCAGAGCCCTGTATAGCTACAACTCTTGCTGTAACTGAAGGGCTGCATGCCTTGCCTTAGGGTACCAGTGTGTGATTCTGTGACACATTTTGGACCCACTTGGCCCTCATCCCATTCTTCCTCACGCTAGGCCCCATCTCTGTATGGTGCAGGCCAACCATTAACAACAGCACTGTTTGTGCTAGGAGGCCAAATTAATTAGATCACCAATTAGCGGCAAACGGCAAGGCCCCTCACTTAGCCCTGGTCTTGTCTTCTGCTCCTGTGACCACGTGTGACTGAAAATCAAAGATTACATGGTGCAGTGGACATGGCAGGTGACAGGACCTTTCCTTCGGGTCTGCACTGTACTCCTCGTATTCCCGTGTGTCTCCTGTGCCTTCTGGGTACCCTTCCAAACATGGCATCAACCTCCCAGGCCTCTGTATTGTCTGTTCTCTTGGATGGGCATATTCTGACCTATGGGCAATCACATTTTTGTTTCTTTGAAACTCCGAGGGTGTAGTTCACTTCGAGGTTGAATTCGGCCACTTTGCTACAAAAACTGCAATTGGAAGCTCCCTGCTACTATCTTTGCCTGAGATGATAGATAGGAAAGACCTGTCCACACCTGGCCTCCCAGAACAGGCAAATAACACCATGCGTAGGCAAGTCAGGACGAAACGGAAGCTCACTGTGCCCAACTGTGTCGGAAGTGCCCCTGTGCAGTTCAGGTTTTCGGCTCATTGCAAGGTCAGTTGTGAAAGAAAAGCCTTCCCAGACAGGACCAGGCTAAGCAGCTTGTCTCGCAAGGCCCATGTAAGTGACTCGCTGCTTTGTCTGAACATACTTGGGGCACAGTTGTTCCCACTAAAGTTATGCGTAGGAATTTTAGGGCAGGCGGTATTCACAGCCTCCATGTGTGCCCTGACAAATACCAGGATGCGGAGCCATAGGAAGCCCCATCACCACCACAAAAGCCATACTCAAACTGCCGGCTAATTGGAGTTTATTTACAGCAAACTACAGCCTCTCTTCTTCCTAAATTGCCAGAGTCAGGTAAAGCTGATTGCATGCAGATAGAAGTAGTAAATCCTTTGATGTGGTAGGCTCTTGATGCTTTTGCATGGTCTCAAGAAAACACTCACCTAAATGTTTTCCACAAAAGCAACAGCTCAAGAGGAAGGAGGAGGCCCAGGCCAGGACCTGTGCCCAGATGGTTCCCTGGGGGCTGAGCACCCCAGAAACTGATCTTGGTGTTTGGATTCTGCAGGAAGAGAAACAAAGTTATTGCAACTTTATAAGCGTTCAGGTGGAAGCAGGGAGGGAATAATGGCTCACTGTAAAATGAAAACAACACTAATGATCGTGTTCATTAGCAAAACGTTATTTGCTGGACCCGCATTAGCAGCTATGGAATTGCAGGTGATAATAGGAATGTGAAATTAATTTCGTTGAAGGAATTGAAGAATGATTTATTTACAGCGAGCACCCATTTTGTGTGAAACTCCCCTGGCTCCGCTAAACAGAGCCAAAACACAATGAGAGATCTGGTTACTTGGAGAATGTGTGTGTGTGTGTGTGTGTGTGTGTGTGTGTGTGTGTGTGTGTAAAGAATATCTGGAGAACACCATACATACATACATACATACATACATACATACATACATTATAATGTGTATGGTGAAGTAGGATCATATCCACCCCCATCAAAGAATAATTTAAAAAAGAAAAAAAAACTCTCAATCCCATGTAAAATAAAACATGGGAGAGAGGAAAATACATGTTGGGGTCTGCAAAGTGCATGAGGTGAAGGCATCTACCACGGAGTTTGGTCCCTGAGACTCACATGGTGGAAGGAAAGCTGACTTCCACAGCTTGTCTTCTGGACGCCACACATGTACTGTGGAACATGTACCTGCATACATATGCGGGTGAGTAGACACAGACATACATAAATAAATATATGCACAGAGAAATATAAAATAAAACACAAATAAATTTGTGGTGAAGAAATAAAGAATACCTCCTATGTACATCTGAGTGGCTACACGATGGAAATATTTTGTTAAAATCTGCGAAATAATAGTTTTGGTGGTGTGCCCATACTCTGCTCACTCTGTTGATATTGCATAACTATATATATGCATATATACATATATATTTATAGGTATATATATATATATACACATATAAGGAATGTAAGCAAGGATAGGTGTAAGCTTGGTGGGATTCTGTGTTTCTCTACACCTTTGTAACCATAGCCTAGAACAAAGTAGCTTGCCAGCTCTTTGAGAAAGTTCCCTGCTGTTCTAATTAATTCTGCACCTCAAAGAAGCATCCTTCAGACTCTGGTGCACTGGGCTGATGCTGTCTCGATTTGAGTTTTATCTAGCAGAACCACCCTGAATGTAGCTGTGTGTCTGGCCCCCTTTCCCCAGCACAATGTTTCTGCAGTCCATCCATGTGTGTTGTGGAGCCATCTATCTGGATTTGGCTCACTTCCGTCTAGACGGCCTTTGCCTTGGTTTTGTATGTGGTTAGTTTGTGGCTTCTGAAGAAATCTAAATTACTAGGCTTCATTCGGATTAAGCCTAGTCAATTCTGTGTGGCAGGTGGTGTCAAGTCTCAGGACTGGAAAGGAGCAGAGGACAGAGTCCTAAGCCACAGCCATAGCTGGGAGGCCTGGGCTCAGCCTGGTGTGGCTTCAACTGTGGGCTGTAGGGAAGACCGAGGATAAAACACCTTGGGGACTCCACAGGCGATTTGCACACATAGTCTCGAGAAACATGTTATGATGGACCCTCTCGTTGTTAAACTCAGCTGCTGTGTCATGCGCCCTATTTACCATTCATTTTCATTTGTAAGGGCAGTTGCATGCTCTGGAAGCAAAACTTCACTGGCGTGTCTTCTGTAAGCGCACTGGGCTATCAGGGACTCTCAGACTCAGACTCTGGACATACACACATCTGTCACAGCAAGAGCCCTCCTGAGTATCTCACAACCTGTCTCATGGGGCCACACACAATGTCAGCTTCTTGCCTGTGTTTATTAATTAGTTGGTGGAGTGGAAAACTGCCCCCCTACTTTTAGCTACTATTTAGTTATCTAAATAATCATTGCTCTTAAAATTTTTGCTCCAGTAGATCCACTAACCCCACCCTGTATATTTGTTAAAACAGTACAGTGTCCAAGTTTCTAAAATGACCTGCATAGTCAAAGCCCTGCTGGGAGATCCCAGAGACTAGAAATCCAAGTCCAACCTCATTTCTTGGGGAATAGTAGAAAGAAGTCTCTCTGTGTCATAGTGAACACATGCAAAGGGCTTTAAAGAACCTGCCCGCCAAGGATCAGCCCACCAAGGATCAGCCCGCCAAGGATCAGCCGCAATGCCAAGCTGCTTTAAAAGCAGAGAGCTCAGCTTCAAATCAACCAAGCCAGTTAAAAAAATCTTAAGAGGAAAATGAGCCTGAGTCCCCTGAATGTTTCTCTTACCATGGGAGATATTACAGTGATGATGTCACACCCACCATATAAGAAAAAGACAATGTCTTAGTCCGTGTGTGTGTGTGTGTGTGTGTGTGTGTGTGTGTGTGTGTGAGTTCCTGGTGGCACAGGTAGTATTAGCCCTGGGAGAGCTGAGTCAGGAAGACCATGAGTTCAAGGCCATCCTGGGCTACTTTGACATTGTCTCAAGGAAAGAAAGAAAGAAAGAAAGAAAGAAAGAAAGAAAGAAAGAAAGAAAGAAAGAAAGAAAGAAACTAAAGAACCCAGCAGACATGAACATACATAATAAGAAAGGCCTAATGAAGCAATCTTCACATTATAGGGCATATATGGGATACAGGAGATAGAAATCTACAATATAGCATAGGTTGAGTATCCATGTAACACACTGAGTAGCTTCAGAAATGTTCTAGAAAGTCTTCTATCCTTGTTAGAGTGGGAATGGTGGACTTCCTTGAGTTTTATAAAGACGAATTAATATGACTTTTCAGCAATGATAACACAATGAAGATGAAGGAGAGGCCACTTTTCTAAAAGGGGTTGCTTCTGCTTGCTGCAAGAATGAAGAGCCCCTAGTCCATGAGATTTTAGAAGGATTTTATCTTTAAAGATATCCTTGGGTAAAGCACGAGGCAAGGGTGTCCGGCAGCTACCGACCAGTGGTAGTGGGGCAGCCAACTTGGTGTAGGATCCTGGCAGACACATTTGCATGAGTAGTGAAGGTGGACACCATTGAAGACACCCAGAAGGGAAGGCCATGAGATGATGGAGATGCGCACTGGGATTTATTGGCTATAGGCCCAGGAATACACAGATTGCCAGACACGGCCAGAAGCTAGGAGCACAGCACAGAGCAAATGAGTTTCCTCTCGGTGCCTCCAGGAAGAACCCACCTCGTGAATGCCTTGACTTTGAACCTCTGACTTCCAGAACATGGAGATTATAAATAGTTTTTAAGCCCTGAAGATATCAGTGATCAATTACACAGTCACGAGAAATGATCACAGCACACATCCCAGATCACTGGGAACGCTTCAATATTAGAGTCCGTGCAGCATGAAGACCAATTGTTTTAATAATAAAAACCTAGAGTCAGCTATCGGGGGTGGAAGCTGAAGGATCAGAGAAGCAGAGTGGCCAGCCACTAGAGAGACCTTTTACTTCTATCGAATCCTCAGACCAAATGGGTAATCCTGTCCTCAGACTTGTTATCTCTTGCTTCTTGGGCAGCTACATGGTATCTCTCTCACTCCACCTTCTTTCCTCCTCTATCTCTGCTTGATTTCCCACCTTGCTATATTCTGCCCTGCCATTGGCTGAAGCTATAGTATGAGGAGCGGGCTGCATCCCACCACCCAGCTAGCTTAACCCCCAAAATAAGCACACAGAAATTATATTAATTAAATTACTTCCTGGCCCATCATCTCTAGCTTCTTATGGGCTAACTCTCACATCTTGATCTAACCCATTTCTATTAATCTGTGTTCACCGCAAGGTCGTGGCTTACCAGCATGAGTCTAACCAGCATTTGTCTTGGGAACGAGAGCCATGGCATCTGCCACACTTCCCTTCTTCCCAGAATTCTGTTCTGTCTTCCCTGCCTACCTAAGTACTGCCCTATCAAAAGGCCAAGGCAGTTTCTGTATTCAACCATTGATAGCGACACAAATACAGAAGGACCTCCAACACCATGAAGCAGTTTCTTTATTAACCCATGGTAATAAAATATATTCACAGCATAGAGACGGGAATCACACATCAATCTGGCTCTGTTTCTCTTTAAGATTGGATCAGTCGGGCTGGAAAGATGGCTCAGCGGTTAAGAGCATTACCTGCTCTTCCAAAGGTCCTGAGTTCAATTCCCAGCAACCACATGGTGGCTCACAACCATCTGTAATGAGGTCTGGTGCCCTCTTCTAGCCTGCAGGCATACACATAGACAGAACATTGTATACATAATAAATAAATAAACATTTAAAAAAAAGATTGGATCAGTCTAGTGGAGCCTAGGGTGGCCTTGAACTCACACAGATCTGACTGCCCCTGCCTCCCAAGTGCTGGGATTAAAGGTATGTGCCACCACTGCCTAGCTTCTAGTGGTTTAGGTTTAGTTCTGCACTTTTCTCTTCAGGAAAGCTTTACTTGTTAAAACACAAACAAAATATCACTACAAGCGTGGAAGACCAGCTCTAACTGAGGCCCACCTTTGGCTTGGTATCTTCACTTCTGCACATCATTCTGCCAACTGACTGCTGGCATTATAAACAGTAGGAAGGAAAAGGCAGGGGCACCAGGGCATAAAGGTCATCACCCTGGTGTGGGCAAATCCAAGCTGAGCCTTTTCTTCTGAGTTTTAGCAGCCATGAAACAACTTAAGGTCACAAATGTTACTCAACAAAGGCAACAGAAGGGCCTATCAGGGATTGAACATGCATTGTGCCAGGCAGTTTTCATGTTGGGACATTTTATCCTCATAGATAACATCAAAGGCCATTGTGACTCCCTCCATGTTGGGGATGAGTGAACTGAGATGGGACAGATGACATGGTTGGCTGAAATGCGCAGAAGGAGAGTGGAACAGGCAGGCTGCCCAGATGTCACATCCTAAGGAGATGATGGAATCACTGTGAAGAGTCCTTGTGCGTGCTGTGCTGGCTTCTTCCGGGTCCATGCTTACTCCATGAGTTGTGGGTTGGGATTTTCCTGCAACCTTTCTGTGAAAGACCATGGCCAAGCCAGCAGCACAGAAAAACATGGTCTTGTGTAAATGGGTATGTCGGTCTGTTTTCACACCCATGACAAAACATCCGAGACCTGGATGGAGGTGGGTGGTCCTTGGACTTCCCACAGGGCAGGGAAACTTGATTGCTCTTTGGGCTAACGAGGGAGGGGAGGACTTGATTGGGGGAGGGGGAGGAAAATGGGAGGCGGTGGCGGGGAAGAGTCAGAAATCTTTAATAAATAAATAAAAATTTAAAAAAATTAAAAATAAAAAAAGCCACCAGGCTGGTGGTTTCTTATTGCTCAAAAGAAAGAAAGAAAGAAAGAAAGAAAGAAAGAAAGAAAGAAAGAAAGAAAGAAAGAAAGAAAGAAAGAAGAGGAAAGATTCTTGGCTCAGTGTTTCAGAGAGCTCAACCTCTGATATCTGGCTCCATTGCCTTAGTGCCATCACGAGGACAAACCATCATGCCCCACAGTAAAAGAAAGCTGTTCACCTCCAAGAAGTCAGCCAGTAGAGAACAACCCAAACCAAGGTATTTGCTCTGGAGATATACCACCTTTGACCTGCTTCCTCTAGTCAGGCCCTACCTCCTAGTTTTTGCCAACTTCTGATAATGCCATCTAGGTATGAACCCGCAAATGGATTAAACTGTTCATAAAATGCCACCCTCATGACATAATAACCTCTCAATAGCACCAGTTGAGAAGCAAACTCTCTACACATGAACCTCCTGGAGCAGGTTCCAAGCCATAAGGAGGGCAACTGGGGCACCCTCAGACAGACACTTAGGATAACGCTTGTAAACAGGTTCTTTCTGATCACTGGGGAATGGTCCCAAGTCCATAAATCACCCAATTGCATTTTAAAAAAATCCTAAGACTGTAGAGAAGATGGCTGAACCGATGAGAACACTTGGGCCAGTCATACGAGGACTGGAGTTCGGAGCTCAGGACACATACAACAAACCAGACATCCCCACAAGTGCCTGAAACCCCAGATTTGATGGGAAGTGGAGGCAAGAGGATTGTTGGGGCTTTCTGGCTTCCAGACTTTCCAGTATGGGAGCCACAAATTCAGAGAGAGACCGTGCCTCAAAAGAATACATAAAGAGTGATAAAGAGGACACCTGATGGCCTCCTCTGGCCTTGGGGGAGGGGGCCAAACTTATGCATTTATCTCTCACACACACACACATTCACACATCAATCTGCACATACACCTGTGGGGACACTCACACAAACATATATACATATTAATTCATTAATTTAAAGTAATTTTAAAAATTATATAGGTTGTAATGGTTATATAGAAGAAAGACATTTCCTTCAGTTGTGTCGCCACTAGCAAGTTGTCCCTGCCTTTGTCAATAACCTCTCACCCACTGTGCAGCCCTAATAAAATTTATTAAGTTCTCTCTATTCTCCCCCCAAAACAAGATGACAATAGAAGAGGAACTGGAAAGAGGAAGAGAAAGAACAAGGGTGATCAATTCTATCAAAGTGCATTACATTAATACATGCTAAGATCATAATAAAATAAACTTATTTATAATTAATGAAGGCTAATAAAACACTTGTAGAATTCTAAACTAATATTTTCAGACTTAACTGTGAGCTTCCTCAAGGGTCAGTTGGATGTTTCTTGAAAGTGACGCTTCTAGCATCAGCCATATATCAGAGATCACAGGAGAAGCATGGGGGTTCACTCTGACAACAGACAAGACTAGGCGGGGCAGTTACTTTCTTCCCACACATTGATCTAGCTCACAAAACTTGGGTGTTTATCGGCTTTAGTTTTACCTCATCCAATTTTAAGAGAGGTTAAAGGAGCTGAGCTACAGAGACAAAGAGTGGAAGTTGGCCATGACCTTCATGGCAGAGTCCCCCGGAGACACTTTATTAGGGGCTTGGCCAGGTCCCAGCCTGGAATATTAACAAATCCGACCTCGGAGAGCCCACCGAATCCATGACAGGGCTCTGTGGCCAACAGCCAGAGTTGTAACTCCAGTTAGGGAAATAAAGAATTTTAAAGAAAGAGAAGCAGAACTAGATGAGCAAAATGCTCCAGGCTAAGCCTTCTAAATTCCTGAATTAAAACTCTCCAGGAGGTGTGAGCTGGGCAAGGAGATGGGGGGAGCAACGGGGGGGGGGGCAGACTACTGCAAACTCTCTGAGAAAGCAGACAAGGTCCCAGGGAAGCCATGGAAACAAGAACTAAAGAAGACTACAAAGGTCAAAAGACAGCTCCCTGGGGTGCCTGTTCCATGACTTAAGCAGGTACCAAGAGAAGCTGCAAAGACAGAATTAGTTTACATCTTCTGGAACTTTCCGCGAGTCACTTGTTATTCCCCAGAGTTCCCTGACTGGACTCATTAAGGGATGCATCTAAGATGAAAGGTGTCATTGATTGAGTTTCTGAATAAACGAAAGCATTAATATTTTACTAATAACGATTAAAATCGTCTAGGACAACCTCATTATACTGGGTTCAGCCGTACAGCAGGCAACAAAATGATGAGGAATTATTGAGTTCCATTGAATATGGAAGCATAAAGTCTCTGATGTGGCGATAACTCCAGACAGGGAGCCTGGATCCTCAGTGTTGAGTTCCTTAGAAGCTAAGCAATCATCAAGCCCTAACCAGGGCAAGCAGGTCAGATGGGGAAGGCTGGAGAGTTTCTGTCAGAGAGCAAGGACATCTCCCCCATCCTCTGCAGAGCAGAATTCCCAAACGCTGGAGATGTCCTGGGCAGGGTGAGCTGCCTCAGTTTCCCCCACCTCCTGAAATCCCATTGCAATCTGCTCTGCGTGCATCTACCGCAGCTACAGGAAAAGTGTCAGTGAAACAAGAGCCCTGCTCGGTTTCCACGCCTCACAGGGCCTGCGTGTCCCTCTCTTCCAAGGTCTGCCCCTGTCTTCCTGTTCTGGCTGGCCCAGGTCACTGGTCAAGTCTCTCTTTAGATCTAGAAATGCCAGCAGCACGCCAGGCCTGGAAGCCTGCCTTTGAAATGGCTCCAGCCAGGCCCGCGGAGGAAATATCAGATTCTTCACCAGAAACCTATATTCATGTGCTGAGGAACTCAAGTCAAGAGCCCGACTTACAGGGCTTGAAATGTGTGCCCTGCAGCACAGGAGTTGCCAGCGGTCTGCCTTTAAGTCACCCTTCTCCCACTGGCCCCGCTCACCAAGCCTTTCATAAAGTGACAGGTACTGGATTTATTCTCCTCGTCAAAAATGAAGCGAGATCTTAGAGACACAAGCTCCCTCTGTGCTCTGGTCAGCTGACTTCATTTCTTAAAACGCCCTGTTCCTCACTTCGGAAAAGAGAATTCTTGTACCACCTCCTCTGTCGCCGAGTTACACAACCCTCTTCAAATACTACTGGGTGTTCATGGAAAAGCAGGCCACCACAGCTACAAAATTCCCGACTCTGAGCTTACCTGGGGCCTTGCATGGGCATCTGGGAGTGGAGATAGGCCCGTGTCCTGCTCTCTAAGAGGCCACTTCTCCCTGGGACTTTCTCCACTGTCACTTTCTTTTTCTGCTTGTTGTCACTAACGTTGCCTAATGACCTTGTTCTCTGGGACTTAGGGTTTCTCCAGCAGAGAATCAGGCCCAGCTCTTCACCGTTGCAGTTGGGGGATTTGATCTCTGGCTGAGACCCCAGAGTACAAGGGCAGAATCACGTGGGCTGTGATGGGACCAAACATTCCGTCCATTTTTTTTTTCTAAATGGATGTTCAATATTTTAAGTGGCACATCGGTTACTCTTGGGCATTCTCATCCAGCTCACTCCATCAGCTTCAATAAATGCCAAATTAAAAAGAAAGAAAAAGGAAGAAAGCATGTTCTTTCTTGAGTGTGTGTGTGTGTGTGTGTGTGTGTGTGCACGTGTGCACTGTGCATTATGGAATTGAAACTCTGGAGGTGAAGAACAAAGAGAACTAACAAAGCAAAGAGACAGAAGGCACTGGGGCTAATTTGGGCACCCTCCTGGTCCTCATGGCAACCAGATGCCCAGGGAAGATGATGTCTCATCTTTGAGAACATTCCATTTTCTTGAGTTTTATCTTCATATTTTCTGTCTTTGTCATAGGCAGACCCTTAGAGGTGAGTGTCCTAACCTTTGAATCTATTAACTCACTTGCTAAGGAGACTATGTTGAGGACATTGGGGTGGGAGACAATCCTTGGTGGTTGGGGTGCCCAATGTGACCACAAGTGCCCTTATAAGGAATACAGGGGGCAAAGAGAGAGAAGCAGAGAAAAGAGTGAGGTGGACCGTGGAGCAAAGGGGTACAGACAGCTTCCAGGATCACTGAGCATGGCTCAAGCACTGGCTCAGCATCTGGAGAAGAATATTCACATCTTGTTCTCACTGAGGGCAGCCATCTCAACTGGACATGGCCTTCCCTGGAACCATCCCTGCCTTCCAGTTGATTCCCAAAGAGGGATACCCTGCTGCTGTTTCTGTACATGTTTGCCCACCCCCCACTCAATGACAAGACTCACAAATGGTAGCATCAGAGACAGAGCTCTCAGCCTCAGGAGACTCCAACTGTTCAGTCCTGGGTTGGAGTCCAGCATCAACCGAGGGGCTTCTTTGACCAGAGCCAAATATGTTCTCTAGACCTGTTTGAGCATAACTTCAGAGAAAGGATGGCCTTGCCAAGAGGGCAGAAGAAAGGCAAACTGGTGGCTTTCATGACCTCCAGGTCTCTTGGCAGAATGTAGAATTGTGGGGAGAGCAAGAGAACCTAACTCTGTCGGAGCATCCAGGGCACTCTCAGAAGCCACGACTCAGAGGCTTTGCGTGAGAAGGCCTCCAGTGACCAGGCTGCACACAGCCCCCTAGATGACTTTCCCTCAACCTGTTTTCTGGCTCCATCTCGTTTGTACTTCCTCTTACTGTGGATTTTCTGATAGATGCAAATGTAACAGTCACATCCAACTCTTCGGTCTGAAGATCAGTCACTAGTCTAGATTTGTTCAGCCAGCTAGGGACTTGTTGGAGAACTCAGGTAGAATGGATTCCTGGTTTATGCTGCAGCTCATATGGCAAGTGGAGATCTCTAAGGCCAACAACAGATCAGTGAGAAAAGATGGGGAAGAAGAGAGTTAAGAAGAAACATGCATACAGCTCCAGAGAAGGGGGCAGTGGCGGCCATACAAAAGAATTACATTGATGTTTGCCTCAATCCTGTCCTGGTCTTATCCACAGCATAGTCACAACTACAGGAGGTCCCATTCTTTACACCAGCAATGGCACAGGAAAAGACATCTACACCACACACACACATACACACAGAGGGGGGGGGCACAGAATAAAGACCCGCAGACCTTCCATTCTGGACACAACAGTGTCAGGGCAGGAAGGCAGTGCCTTCTTTCCCAACTGGTCAATCCCTGGCAGCAAGAGCACCCCACCCCTTTGGAACCTGGAAAAAGCCATTTGTAGAACAGAGCTACGACCCCACTGAGATCAGCCTGTGACTCTGAGTATCCCACAGCATCCAGTAGAAGCTCTGTGGATGGACACCACTCTCAAGTCTTCTTTGTCCCCATCTGGGCCTCAGATTAACTGCTTTTAAAGTGAGAATCCAGATCCCAATCATGGTAGGATAAGAAGGGTGGATTATGAGTGAGGGCCTCTGTCTCTATGGTAACAACCAAATATTTGGATCTAAAACAGACCATGTTCTCACCTCTATGAGAATATGTTTAAAATCTCAGAGGTGTGGGGCCTTGTAGCTTCTGTTCACACCTCCCAGACCCATCTGGACATATAAAATGATCTGGACAGACTTCCTTCTCCTCGCCATGTGTGGACACTCCAGGGTGTGTTTCTACATGAGCGCATGCTTGAACACTTGCGCTTGTGTGGGCACACATGTAGAGTGGCTTATGCCCCATTCTGTCTTCCTTGCTGTGCTCAGACTCACCTGGAGGTTTCAGCTATGTCTGCACAGATCAAACCTCTGCTCAGTACCCTGTCCACAGAAAGCCAGATTTGTGATGTCAAAGGTCACTGGGCATTTATGAATGAAACATGGCCCCTGGTAAATTTCAAGTAATGGAAAAGAGAAAGTACCAGTAGAGATTTGACCTCCTTACCTAAGGACTGGTCCCTGTAGGTACTCAGAAGAACCTCTTATTCAATAAGTACCTGCCCTACTTAGACTCTGTAGCACTCAGGCACTCAGATATGACACAGAACAATCTTTGTCATTTTTGAGGAGCTGAGACCAGGAATAGAAGATGGACGCAGAAAGAGTTCTGTCAACAAGAATGGGGGCAGTGGCCTTCTGAGACCCCATGTGGAGGGACTGTCGTAAGCCTGATGTGTTCACCAGCTTTCTGTCACTATGACAAAAGACCCCAGACAATCAGCTTTCAAAGGGGAAATGCGTATTTCAGGTCCTGATTTTTGAGGTTTTGGGTCATAGTTTGATCCGGTACACGGTTTGAACCTTCTGTGACTCAGTTTCTTTCTCTATAAAGCAGAGCCCCAAAGACCTTCCTAGATGGGGTGATGTGTGTGGAACTGAGCAGTGTCTTACTGGCTAGACAGCTCTCGGAAGAGCTTTTCACTCTGGCCCTCAGGCCTGGGGGTCTTCCCCAAGACATTTCAAAGAGGAATGGACCCTTGGCCTGTGTGCCATCCTAAGCCCATGCAGACCTGGCACCTGGAATGGCTCCATCAAAACTGAGGTCAGAAATTGAAACTGGAAACACAAGGGGTCTGGGAGAGATGGCAATAAAATCCAAAGAGTCTTTGTCTTCTGCAGCAAAGGCCAACAGTGTCAAGGGGGTTAGTAGACTGTATATATGATGCTGGAATGAGAAAAGGGTGGGAAGGGGACCCTGCATGGCATGCCTAGATGGTTTCAGTGTCTATAGGTAGTACATGGAGGACCCATCCAACCAGATCCTGGCTCTAGAGCTTGCCAAACCCAATATTTATACTTAGGGGATACCTATTTCTAGTCCAGGAAGATTTTTTCACCTATAAGTGTCCCTCACTCCCAGACTCTCACCTACACGTTTAAATGCATGCCAAGAAAAAGGCTAAGCTACGAACTGCAACCAGATGTCTGCCCTCTCAGCCCATTGCCTAATGAGGAAAGAAGTCACCATACTGTGGACACTGTCCGGAGAGCCTGGATGGCCTCCAAAAAGATACAAGACAGCTCAGGAATCCAGGATGGGACATCTGAGCCTGACCAAAAGAAAGAAAGAATCCGAAGAGATTTGACAAACCTACAGCCCTGAGGACATTGTCTTAACCAACAGTCGAACAGCTCAGTGGAGTTTCGTGCCTGATTTCCTTGAAGCCCAAGAGAGAAGAAACCTCACCAGCCAGGTCCAGAAGGGAGGAGGAAGGGACACATAAGCCAGGCAATTACCAGCAAAGAAAATGAACAGGCACTCTGCTAAATTTGCTCTTGGCTGGAAGAACCAAAAGGGCCGCCTAGGGTAAAAATCTGCAGTTGAAGTATGAGTGTAATTGATAAAAATCTCATGCAAACTTCTCAGATAGATGACAGTACCGGAGCTTACATTTTCCAGAAAGTTTTTGCTTTCTGAAGAAGAATAATTGCCACTAAACCAAGGGGCAGGGACAGAAAATGTGGCCTTTTCTATTTGTTCTCATTGAGAGCAGAAACGTCCCACTAGAGAGTCAGAGCCAGGGAAGGCGCCCCACCTCCCTCCCTCAACATCTCACCATCCTGGATCCACGTCAGGAACTCCCTTTACCAGTAGAGAATAACTCAATGAACCGTGAGCAAGCATCTTGATTCCGGTCTTGTCACTCCCCACCCCCTAAGTTTGACATAAATTATCGAAGTACCCTTTGAACATTGGCCCATTAGATACATCAAAGAGAATTAAAAAGTGGGAAATTACCTAAGACCAAGCAAGGCTGGTGGAACTCAGGCTTCATCTCTGCTCTGCTAGACTCTGCACACTTAATCATGAAATTGCACACTTAGTAGATGGAGTTCGCCTCACACAGACAGAGCAGATGGGCTGTTTTGTGAACATGAGCTACAGATGCATCCGAAAACCTCCCGCCGGGTCCTCCAGGTATCCAGTGCACGTTTCTAAACAGCAGCAATTGGATACTTTTGCTGGCTCCTCCACTCTGTTCCAAGCATGGATGGGAACCTCCTGCTGTCTGAAGAGTGCAAAAGGAAGCTGGCCCAGATGAGCTGGCCCCACGTGGCTCACAGCATATAGGCTCAGAATTGATGTTGCCCCGCGGCTTAGCCCGGAAGCTGATCCCCAGGCAGAGAGCAAGTTCCCATTGGCAGATTAATTCTCTCTTTCTCTGGAATAGCAGTTGGATAAGAACAGCCAAAGGAAATTGGCTTCTGTCCCACCAATTTCCTGTGGGGCCGACGGGTGCTCTTAGCTGGACAGCTCTGCAAGCTGGGGCCTCTTTGGGGAGGTGTTTGTGACTTCATGGACCATAGAGAGCTGTGGATGAAGAGAGAGGCTCAGAATCAGGACACAGTGGTCTTGGCAATGTTCTCTGAAAAGAGAACAAGCTCAAGAGAAGCTATAGGTTCCTGTGCATGGCACCAATCCTCAAGCCCTTCATCTGGCCTATGGGACAATAAGATTGGTGTCTGTTATCTGTGGGTCATATACTTGAATTACTGCAGGCCACACAGAATAGAGACATGGACTGGAAGAAGGTAAGGACCCCCTATAGCCTGTGGGGGAAAACTCCCCCACTTCCACACAGATCTACAGGAGAACTTCTGCATCAGGTAGATCCAGCTCTGAGCGTAATGGATAAGGAAGCAGCACACAGGAGTCTGGCTGTGACATCTCCAGCACCCAGCATATCGGATGCCCACACAGCGTCCTGCTGACTGCAGGTAGTAACATAAAGGCTCTGAGTTTGCTTATCACAACCACCAGATTACCCTCGCCCTCCTAGACTTTTTGCATTTAATTAACACAGATTAGAAAATCACTTTCAATTTATTAATAGAATTAAATTATTAGCCAGAAATCTTCACCCCACTATGGGAAATCTTTGACTGTCTCGTGCAGTACAGCATGCAGTTTGGAAGATGAACGGATAGCAACCTATATCCAGACAGGCACACATATCAACTACTTTCAAATGCGTGTTCTTCACCCATTTTTAAATGCAGTACTTTGTCCATTTTTACTGACTTGTAGGACTTCTAGTATATTCTGGATGTTCATTCCTTGGAAATTACATAATTTCTTATATTAGCTTTCCAAGGCCACTGTAACGAAGTACCACAAACTAGATGTGTTAAAAGCAGAAATTTAACTGGGTGTCAGCACTTTATTCCAGCATTCTAGACATTCAGAAGTTCTAGGCCAAAGTATAAACAGGGCCCTGGACTCCCAGAGACTCATTTAAACAGTTCTACTTGCCTCCTCTAGCTTCTGGCTGACCACATTTTCCTCAACTTGTGGCAGCATTGCTCCGGTTCCTGCCTTGTCTTCGTGGACATGGTCTCTCCTTGTGAGTATGTGTCTAATCAGGACACGGGTTCAGCTAGGTTATCACTCCATCATTATGACCACATGACAATGAGCTACATCTGCAACCAGTCCTTCTCCACATGAGTTCACACTTGGGGAACTGGACTCAGGACCTCAGATTTGTGTGAAAGGATCTTCAGTTCCTCCATGAGAAGTGCAAAGCTCATCCCTGCAACTGAGGCTTCCCTTTTAAGCTTGCTTATGGAGCCTTTTGTCACAAATATTTTATTTTAATTCAGTCATGTTTATTAATATGCTTTCGTTGGTAGGGCTTTCCCATTGTGTTCAGAAAGAAATTGTGATCTGGATGTCATAGGAACGCTGGCCAAAAATAGAAATAAAGAGCTGCAAATTTTCCAAACAAACAACAAAATGAAGACTAGAAGGCGGCTCAACAGTTAAGTACTGGATACTCCCACTGAGGACAGGGTCCAATTTCTAGCACCCAGCACCCAAGGCCCAGGGGATCTGATGCCCTCCTCTGGCTTCTATAGGTACCAGGCAAATGATGCATATANTACATTCAAAATATTTTTAGGTATCATCTGGGTGTGTCAGCTCTGCTTGCAATGGCAGCCCTGAAGGACTGCTTAGAGTTCAAAGCCTGCCTTGCCTCCAGTACCAGATGCTCTGTCAATAAAGAAACAAGGTAATAATGTAAGTGCATAGAAAGAAAGATGGAAGAAGGGAAAAGAAATTTGAGCATAATGGTTGCAAATAAGAGTTACACTATCCAACGTAGCCTTTGAATATAGGATTTATCTTAGAGACACAGAATAATTTGTTTACTTTTTATCAAATCTGTTTATGTTATTTAGCTCACAAATTACTGAGAAAAAAACATATCCATGTGATGATCTTATAAGGAATAGAAAATAAAAATCAGCAAACTATATGGCCTTTAAAAATGTAAATTTTTAATAAGCTGAAAACAGAATGCTTAGCAAGCCACAAAAATACTACAAGGCAATTAAAACATTAGCACATGAAGGTGGCATTTTGTAGTCTGGCCTTGGCCCTGACTCCGTAAGGAGCATGCCTTCTGTTTCCATTCCACACTAGGATAGGCTAAGTACTTTGTCCAGTTTTCTCAGGAAACTAGAAGCTGCATGTTCAGTCACTGCAAGCTTCCCTCGTGGCTGCTGCAGCTGCTTTGGCTACTGAGGCTGCCCAATGAGTCTCAAGCGGCTTGAGCCAGGCAGGACGAACATGGCTGCCAGGAGGCAGATACTCAGCATCAAGGAAGTATTACTGGAGCCTTCCCCATGCCTCTGAATGCAGAGATCCTGGCATTGACTTGTTCCCGGTGACGGGTTGAGTGCCACCTCTGGGCCAGTCAGAGTATGACGTGCTGGAACATTTTAGTTCTTCCTGACCCCACTTGCCACTAAGAACAAAGAAGTAGACTAGTGGCCCGTGTGCGTGCGTGCATTTGTGTGTGTGTGTGTGTGTGTGTGTGTGTGTGTGTATAAACACCCACAGAGTAGACAGAGAATTTAGGAAAAGAATCAGAAAAATGGCAAGTTGTTGGTAAATCTGTTAAATAATAGTTGATAAATCTTACATAATTGAAAAATTACACATATATACACATACATAAACACAAAAGGATTTTCAAATTCAACAGAAACCGTAAGAAAATTTAATACATGGGTCTGGATATTTGTTTGTAAAAATTAACAGCTTTCCTGAAATTAAAAATAGCTGCCTAGTAAGACAATGGCGCACAGACCCCACCTACACCTAGAGGAAGAGTTGAGTGTCTGAGCTACCAGCTGGACAGCCCCACCTCTACCTACCGCACCCCAGTGACCAGGCAACAGCATGCTCCCACCCACCCCCACTGTCTCTTGCCACATCGGCAACCACCAGAGCCACAGACTCCACCTGCAACAATTAGAGGAAATGAAGGGTATGGCCGGGTAAGAATGCATTCACAAAACATAAAGAGCAATACGACAGCACCAGAAACCAGTGGTTCTACAGCAGTAAGACCTGAACAGCCCAGTGCAGATGAAACAGAAGAAAACGACCTTAAAAATAACTTTATGAAGATGATAGAGGTTCTTAAGGAGGAAATGAAAATTTCCCTTAAAGAAATGGAGAAAAAGACAAACAGAAAATTGGAATAAATCAATAAAACCCTTAAAGAAAGCCAAGAAAACCGGGGGGGGGGGGCGTAAAACAATCAAACAAGTGAAGGAAACAGTTCAACGTTTGAGACTTGAAATAGAGGCAATAAAGACAACACAAACTGAGGGAATTCTGGAAATGGAAAATCTGGGTAAGCAGATGCAAGCCTAACCAACAGAATGCAAGAGATGGAAGAGAAAATCTTAGGTGCTGAAGGTACAATAGAGAAAATAGCTTCGTCAGTCAAAGAAAATGCTAAATCCAACAGTGGGGAGGATAATACTAGCAAATTTTATCAAGAAAATTAACAACAGCAAAAGAATCAAAAATACTGGCGCATCAAAGAAATTTGGAGTAGATTTAAACACACTTTGTAGCTGTCGGGAAAGACTCGGGGCAGGGAAATGCAAGTTCCCTTGGACTCTGTCTAAAAGCCTTTCAGCCCACATCAGCACCAGTGAGGGGCTTGAGAAGAAAAAAAGATGTATCTAATGGAAAGTTTAGAGACACGTCAAAGCACAAAAAACCCAGGGAACTACCCCGCCCAACGAAACAGCAGCTGTGAGAACCAACATGAGACCCGCAAGGATCCACGTGCTTCAGTGGGGACCCGGAAGGGAGCACAGACACGGGGCAGAGGCGCCCCAAGTCCAAGCATAAAGTCCACCAGGGAATTTTAAATGTGATAAAGGTGGCCTTTCAGATACACAAGGAAAAGATCAAAGGGCGGACGCTTGGAATTTCTACCTCTTCTTCTCTCGCCCAAATTATTTCCAGATAGCTCAAACATGGAAATGTAAAATATCAAAGTACAAAACTATTAAAAGTAAAAGGATGGGATCTTTAGTCTTAATATTATCTCCAAAAGCACAAGACCTAATAAAGCACAAGAGACAAGTTTGATGACCTTAGAAACATATACGATGTGGGAACTGAAGAGTTTATAAAAAGGAAAAGGAGGGGAAAAAATGTAAGCAAAAGCTATTTCATTGAGGAAAAACTTGTAGCACACATGGCCCTAAACTGTAAATCAGTAGGGAAAAGAAAGTAATGAACGGGGGAAAAAAAGACCAGCGGCAACAGGGAAAAAAACAATACACACTGAATAAAGCCTAAGACTTTCAACTTAATATACAATTAAGTAAATGCCAATTGAAACAGTCTTTAAAAGCAATCATTAACTATCAAGGCCAGGGGGCTTGAGAAAGAGGCCCTCTCAAATGGGCCCGGCAGAGAGGATTAAAAGGATTATAAAAATAGGATTACTATTCTCAAATGAAATTAGCCCATCAGTTCCACTCTCAAGAATTTACTCTACAGTTAAAAAGTCCACAAAGGCACATATATGGATGTTCTCAGTGTTGAACAAAGCGGGGAAAAAAAAATACACAAAGGCAGACTGCTGAAGGCACTGTGGCTAATGCATGTGTTATCATCTGCAGTGCCATTAGGAGATGGGGTCCGGCGTAAAGTTGGGTGTGTGGATTCCCTCACCGGTGTGTGCTTTTATTTATCTCCGAAAGCCAAAGAGAATCAGCGTGCACACGTCGTGTGTGTGTGTGTGTGTGTGTGTGTGTGTGAAAGAGAAAATAAACTTCCCAGGTATTGACATAAAGAATGCAGCTATGAGCACATAATGGTTAAAGGTGCCAGACGGGGGCATGGCTCTATCAGCAGCAGGCTTTACCTTAGGGTGGTTGCTTTGTTTTGTCTGCGGCTTGAACTCTATCCACATGTTACTTTTACAATATCAATAAGTGTTAGTGTAATTCTAAAACTCGAAGACTTGGAATAGAAAGGAGATAGATTTATTAGAGCTTTGAAAGCCCGTCTTTTGCAGATGCCGTTTTCTAATTTAAAGCACACTTGGGCTCCTAACCGCTTAGCGTTTCCTGTTCAGCTTTGGTTCTTATTTCCAAATGTCCTTCCTTATCTGTCTGTCTCCTGAAGTGGACATTCTGCATGCTTCCCTCTCGGAACGCTGGGATAGATTAGGTACCATTTCCTGATTCCCCCTTTATGCCGACGCTGCCCTGTCCCCAGAAGGCCAAGGCAGGCAACAAGACTTCAGCCTGGACTCTCACCTGCACAGCATCCTCTCTAGGGCCGGATGCTTATCAGTGTCTCCAGATACGGCGTGTCTGCAAAATGTCTGCTCTCGCCTTTCCATTTCTGTCTCCGGTTTACTGACAGCAAGCTCCAGTAGCTGCCGGCTCACCCAAAACTCACACAGTTACGTGAAGGGAGATGGGATAGGGGACCAAGACCCTTGATGACCATAACCAGAGACTTGGCAAGTAGAAAAGAAATGGCATGTATATCAACAAACAGATAGCTTTACATTTGATTTAGAATTACAAGTGCGTGTGTGTGTGTATGTGTGTGTGTGTGTGTGTTAAAGTCTACACTTCACCTTCATCACCTTGAACTCAAAGGTTTCACTCACGCCTGTCAAGTCCCCATGAAAGGCAACCCCTGTCAAGACTGTGTGGCCATGGGTGATTTCTTTTGTCCCATGTCCTTTAGGGTGAAAGTCTATGTTTTGCACTTTGGAAATGACACCAACTCTTCTGCTAAAGCAGTCCTGCTTTCCCTGTCAGACCTCTACCTGCAACAAACTTACCAACAACCCAGCATCCCCTCCACCAGCAGCCCCGGTCATGACCGGGTTCAAGCCATGCTGCTCGACCCCAAGAATCAAATGTAGCCCCGTCTCCAGAAAGCAGAATGGTGCTGGCGGTGTGACTGTGTGAGTATAGTTATTTTCTTCCCAGAGAAAGCTGCAGACTTTTGTACCATCTGAGCAGAATAAAGGCAGCTAAAGACACAGACTTGGATTGAAATGTGTGCGGAATGATCGCGATTTTAATTTCATGATCAAAATTACAGGCACTGGCCTCTCCAGAGTTATTTCCTCTCTACCCCAAAAGGATTTTTCCACTGCTTAAAATTGCATTTGCTTTGCAATGAGCTTCGGGGAAGCATCTCTACAGTTTTGTCTTTTTTTCCCTCTATTCACAACTATTGCAAAGATCTTGTTATTCTCTCCATCCAGTGAGGAAGGGAGCGGAGCAGGAAAGATCAAACACTCTACATTTTAGCATAAATGTCAAGGTGAAAAGTACAGCAAACCCTAACAAAAACTCCCCAATAAAGCCAGGGAAGACTCCGTTTTTATTTCAATGACAACCCACACTCCTCCCAAAGTTTCAAACCGTAAATGTTGATGCCATCTTAAAGACCAAGTCGCTGAGCACATGGCTAGCGAAGAAACCATTCTGAGCATTTAATCGAGCCTCTAAACCCACACAACCTTCCCAGAGTCTTTGATGAGTGCAGAGGGCGCCACATTGCCCCTGCCAAGGACAGGAGCACAGTAAAGGGCATTTCTAATTGATCCTTTATTATATTATTATTATCATTATTATTATAATTACAGGAGTTGCAGAATAGCAAGAAACCAAGTGATTTGCAAGAAAGAAGAAAAAGAAGGAACCAAAATGATGAAATTAGGGATTCATATCCTGTCTGGTCTGCCTTCTAGTTCAGACATGACGAGTTCTCTTAATATTTACTATTATTTACTGAAATTTGCATGGTTTTTTAGGTGCCTAGCTGGCTCGCAGAGATTTCTTGGGATAAGTGGGGCTGTGTTGATATGGCAGCAAGCAGAAATACAGGGAAATACCCTGGGAGATGTGTCGGGACCCAGCTATGAATGGGACCACTCTCTAATACAGAACTGAACACATCCAGGTTTAGATGATAGTCTACTTAATACCTTCAAATAAAATAATACCCACATGCAGTGATGCTCTGTAAAGGCATAAGTACTGAAAGGAATAAATGCATATAATGTATATGGCCCAATAAGGAAATGGCCACCACATCGTGTAGTTCCAATTCATAGAGAACCTCAAAGGGAAAACAAAACCCTCTTCCTTTAGCTTTGCCCTCACTCCCCAGCGGGGGCCATCTGGAAGACTGTCATTGTTGTTCCTTTGAAGGTACCTCTGTGAACAAAGACGTTAGTCCCTTGTTCTAGATTTTTCTCCTTGTGCATAGTGCATCTGCTGCCCCTGTTGTGTAAAGATTAGCAATTGACCTTACTCGTGTAACTTTTTCCTTCCCTTCCTTCCGGGTCAAGGAATGGCACCGGGCAGGAGGAAAATATGCAAAGATATCCAAGAATCGATATGGTTAACACTGTAACTCTGCATCTGAGGGCTGGACTTAGCATCTTCAAGATGAGGGAAACTGAGGCATGTTTGCAGCAAACAAAACATGACTAGACACAGTGTGGGAACATCCATGGCCAAACATGACTAGACACAGCATGGGAGCATCTGTGGCCAAACAGTAAGGGGAGAATACGAACCTGAGCCTGCAAGAGTCGCAACCTTGGCCTGCAGAAGGTTCCACACGACACCATCTAACAATGTGGATGGCCTCTCTGAAAGTACAGAGGCCAAATTTCTGAGCAACATTTTTATTATCCTGGAATAAGGGCTGTTCTAGAGCATGCAAGTAAAACTATAAAACCAAAGGCAGGCATTAACTTTTATGTTAGATATTAAAATCCCAGCAAGTCAGCTAGGGATGTAGCTTCGTGGCAGATAATTTGCCAAGCATGTGTATGGAAGACCTTGGGTTGGGTCTCCAGCACTGCTAACAAAATGTGTATAAATCATGATGAACTTAGAAAGCGCCATATAGTTTCCACAGTTCCAGGCAAAGAGAGCATAAAAATGAGTTCACGCGGCTATCTGAATACTGAACTTCCTGCTAGAACCAGTCAGTTCTCTCCAAAGACAGATAGCAAAATCCAGAGTTGCTAAATAAATGATTTACAATGTCCAGTGTTGAATCAAGAATCACTAGACACGGGATGAAGCAGGAAAGCTCCAATACAGCAACATAAACTTATATTGAAGTGGCCTAGATATTGATCTTAGGAGACAAATTCTCTAAAACCACTGGCAGAAATATTTTCAAATAATTAAAGGAAAATGTATTCCTCATGAATGAACAGATAAGAAACATGAGCAGATGAGCGGAAACTAAGATACCCACCAAATGAAAATTTTAGACTTGAAAAAAACTCTGGATATTATAATCTAGGAGCAGATGAGAGAGATTAAAGAGAAAAAAATGCATGATCAAATCTATGGAAAAGGCCAACCTCAAGGGCAGAAAAGAAGAGTAGTCATGATTTGGATGCAGAATATGTGCCACAGGCTCGTGTGTTTGACTACTTGTTCTCAAGGCGGTCTTACTATTTGGGGGGTTTGTGGAACCTTCAAAAGGGAGTTGCTGAGGGAAGGGCTTGAGGTTTATAGTCCAATCCCACCCTCTGTCCTCTGGTTCTTGAACTTCATGCTCCTGCCACCTCGTGACCCGCTCAGATAAGCTCATGTTGTTTCGCGGTCCTGCCATCACGTGACCAACTCAAGATAGGTTCACACCACTTCATGGTCCTGCCACCGTGCCCAGAGCCCCTTGTACTACCAGTCCTTCTACTCATGGTGGTCACAGCCTCAAATCAAGAACCAAAACAAGCCCTTCTTGTCTCTAAGTTGCTTCTTCTCAGGTGTTTGGTCACAGCAACGATAAAAAGTAGCTGATGCGTTATTGAAAACAAAGAAGCAGACCTCAAAAGTTCTGCAGGACCATCTTAAACAGGGGCAGACTTCCAAGAAGAGAGGAGAGTAAGGCTGGAGCAGACTAATAGTTTGAAGAAATGAAGACTGGGCGTATCAGAGGTTCGATAAGAAAATTTCTTTAGAGATTCAAGAAGGTGAACAGCGGTGAAGCCGCATAAGCAGAGAATGACCCCAAGACAGATTACACTCACATCGCTTCAAATGAAGTAAAGGAATATGGAAAAACCATGAGAGGAAAATAGGTGATTGACAAACAAACAGAACTTAAACAAAAACAATCACTGACCTCTCACAAAAACAAAAGAGGACCAAAGGCAATGGGCTAGGGGTTGAAAGAGATGGATGGACAACCCCATTCACTTCTATGTGCTGACTGTCTCTCTCACAACTGAAAACCAAGTAAGGATGCTTTCAAACAAACCAAGTTGTGCATGGCTTACTAGTAACAATTTCCCGCACTATTATAGAACATCCCCTCACCTGACAAAGAAACAGGTTGAAGAATAAAGAAAAATCTAAAAGTGGCCAACAGGAGGAAAATATTTCTAAATTATACTCTTTATTATAGCGGAGAGCGGCCTGGGACGGGGGGAGGGGGGGGGAACGGGGGGGGGGCAAAAAAGCCCGACGTTGGTGCGCCAAGTGTAGCGGCTTAAGTAAACTCAGACAGAGATTGTAATAATATATACAGTTTTAATTGAGAAATAGACTTACAGAACTAGAAGTTCCAGCGAAGAACAGGAAAGCAGAAGGGGCGGGCGGGGAGCACACCCGAAATATTTGTTAGTAAAAAATATCCTCAGGCGACCCCGCCCAACAAGCAAGGTGATTGGCTGGGGCTACCCCTACACTTTTTAGCTCATTAAAATTTATTCAAAAAACACGAATATTTAAATTATCTATATCAACCCTCCCAAATGAGAGGCACATTGAACGTCAAGGTGGTAGAGTGAGTAGAGATGGCAGATGGGGCGAAGTGCTACGGAACGCTGTCCTCTGTCCATGACACGGTCACTGCACATATGAACTCACAGGAGCTGGACACGAGTAAAGTACTCAGTATTCCGATGTCAGCGGAGGAGAGCCTCCTGAGATCCCACCCACCTCGGAAGAGCTGCTGGCATTGGATTGATGCTAAGGGATGGAAAGCCACTGTTCTTTGAGGTCATGACAACTGGTAGGTTGTTCGTGTCCCAAACAGGAACGTGCCCATGCACATACAAACAACGCTAAATGGGCTCACTGGTTTTTAGCAAAGGGAAAAGATAAGAGAAGTACAAGAAATTGGGAAGGAGTTGGGGGTGTGGAGTACCAGGAGAAACTGGGAGGGAAGTATTAATGGATGGACAGGATCAAAATACATTGTGTGAATTTATGAAAATTTGAAAGAATAAAAAAATCATTTCTAAAACTAAAAATTTGTATCCACTTTAAAAATACCGCAGATAGTATTTATAATATAAGTGAAAGACATGACAGTAATTCCCAAAGTATGAACTGGATTTGGACTGGGCTGCTGTGTGATTATCACACTCCAATGCTGTGGAACACAAGAACGAGATGGTATTAACTAGCTAATGGAAGGAAAGTTATTAGCTACCAAGGACAAAACGTATGATGCAATGTTTTCTAGACAGTGTAGATTCTAAACAGATACCGACTGTTAAGCAAGTTTGCTGTCAGTATCCCTTAAAAGTAGAGCTTAATGATACCAAGAAAGCAAGTAATATAATATACAGAATAAATATAATATATATATATAAATAATATAAGAGTTTTGATTTTACATATAAAAGCAAAAAATAACTTAGAGAGTAAAACTTTAACATAAAGGGAAATGATCAAGTTTCTAACTTCTACTAATCACGAAAAGTCAATGAACTAAATACCTGTAAGCAAAAGGCAGGAATTTTCAGACTAGGCAGAAAACAGTAACTGTTTAAATGTTCTTCGCAAGAGATGTATGTTAAATATAAAGAGGTCAACATAAAGGAAACAAATGGAAGAAAGTATGCCATGCTCGGAGCAGGTACAAGGAAGCTAGTGTACTTCCATCAAAATAGGAGGAATACTTCAAGGTGAAGAGGAACAGTTAATTCATAAAGGGAAAGATGCCTTGCTCTTCGCCTGGAAAACACAAAACTCAACTATGATGTATCTAATAACAGAATATCAAAAGTATGAGCAACAGATAAAAATGGACAGAACCACTTCTAATCTAAGCTCCCAAGCTATTAACTAGGTCCCCATGACAAAGTCATGAATTAGCTTCCTTTTCTCTTTAAGCTGTCACTTTTTTCTCCCAATGTACCTTCTTTCCTGTTTGTTCTTTGAAGTGTTATCTCAAGAGATGACTTAGACACGAGACATAAGCCTCCGGCTTGGGCTGGAAGGGAGCTCAGCCATGAGAGTTTTCTGCCCTGTGCAACTCTAGGCAAGGAAAGCAGTACATAGTACAGGATGTATCACTTGAGGGTGTTACTAGTTAAGCAGGCTGGGTGAAACAAAACTGAATTTTCTCTTCAATAATGTGGTGTCTACATATGATTTGTTCTTTCTCATCTAGAGATGTCCGAGAGTCGAGTGACGAATGCCATGGTGTCTGCAGCATCTACTTATGAACATGATGGCAGAGCGGTCCTTAAAGCAGCTCTGAGCACAATCCTTTGTAACTATCAGTGCTCTCTGTCCCACTGGCCTCCTGGACCAGTTTCTCTCTACCCACTGGTCTGCTCACTAGCTTCCAAAGCCGTTTATAGAATAACTACTCTAAGGCTTATTATCAGTTACAATTGTCTGACCAATGTCTTAGGCTTCTTACTGGCTAGCTCTAACTATTAAATTAACCCATTTCTAACAATCTGTGTATCGCCACGAGATTGTGGCTCACCATTAAGGTGTCCTTTGGCGGCTACATGACATCTCTTCTCTCCTGGCACCACCATCACCCAGCAGTTGGTGACTGGGCTCTTGTGCAAGGGTCTTCCTTCTGGGATGTGATTGATCCTAAGTATAGGCCGCAGCTCTCCAAGCTGACATGCCTTTCATTGTTTTCCGTGTTTCTTTATTAAAGAAACACTTTAATATAATACTTTTATTATATATGCATGATACCACACACACTACATGTGAGCCGAGTGCCTGTCAAGGACAGAAACTGGGTGTCAGATTTCCAGGGACTGGAGTTACACACATGTTTGTGAGACACCATGTGGATCCTGGGAACCAAAACCTGAACCTCTGTAAGAGCAGCCAGTGCTCTTAATCACTGAGCCATCTCTCCAGCCCCTCGCATCTCTTTTAAGGATATACTGACCGCCAAGAAAGTGGACGTGCTTACTTCATTGGGCATCTGAGCTATCAAAGAGCATGCCTAACTCCAGTGAGCAGACACTGTCATCTGGAGTCTTCATTGGTGTCTTCTCCCAGTTTCCCATGGCAACATGCCATTTCAACAGCGAAAACCCACTGATCACCTTTTCCCTTGTGAAAGTCTTTCTACTCTGCATGACCTTTCTAGCTACTGGTTTTTAATTCCCATCAGCATTTCTGGGATATATTTGTAGATAGGGCAATCTAAGGAACTTAAAAAATAATTATTCTTCACATTTTTCTCATCAACATTTATAGCCCCTTCAGTTAGTCTGCTGTTATTTTATGATATCAATTTTATCATACTTTGTCCCCAAATTCTCTTGACTGCCTGCATTTAAAGGTGCAAAGTAAATATAATAAAAGCTGACTTCCTCAGACACTGGAAAGGCAAAACACTTTTTTGAATCATGCCAAGAGGAGATACATAGAAAAAGGCTCTGATTAAATCCACTTTCAGCTGAAAATTTCTGAGCATCATATTAATGACCTTGAAGATTGTCCGTCAGCAATATCTTGGGTATGAATTTCTTCAAAGGTTGAAATACAGGTGAGAACCCTCTGGAGGCTCCTGATATCAAATAAAAAGCTTAATCAATTTGTAGAATCAAAAAGGTGGACATGGTTTGGAGCCGCAGAAATTGATACTCTGAAACCTACAATTATTGGAACTGAAAGGAACTAACTGACAGTCTGATAAGTTTTCTTTTTCCTGGTGTTTCTCAGGCCCTAGCAGACATGAAAGGGAAAAACAAGTTTCAAAAATCAGCAGGACTGTGTAAATGTGTCAGAATTTTCATGCTATTAAAAACATCACCTTTGCCAGCCAAAGGTTAAATCCTTTATTCTGATGAGGACACTGGTGGGATCTTTCCGTTATCACCCACTATTAACCTTTCCATGTGACCTGAAGATTAAGCCTCAGCAGAGTTTCTCTGGTAGAAGTCACATCTTGCTAATCGATTGACCCAAGGAAAGGCAACAGGCAGATGTCCATGTAGTCTTCTGTGTAAAATGCAGAAGTGCATAGATTTGATGAAGTTACCCAGTTATTAACCAACGTTATTAACCAGAAACTTTTTAAAGATATTTCTGAAGGTGTCTCTGAATAGCTAAGGGAGTGCTGTGGCCTCCTCTAGCCACTGGGTTAAGAACCAGCGACCCCACTGAATTTTTCTCCTTGCCACTCAATGACAAGACTAACAAAAATACAAAAAAAAAAAAAAAAAAAAAAAAACACTCTTGAAGAGCAGGAGAGAGGAAAGTAGATCAATGGGCTCCTGGTGATCTTGAAAGTTTGCAAAGTCACTTGAGAATTACCCACTCTGTCTTGTGATGACGGGCTAAGCTTTGTCCCTCCCAGGAAAAGCTCTGAACTGAGATGCTAGATTTGAGCTGACTTCAAATGTCTCAGTGAAGCCTGGAGTCCACTTGCTTTCGCTTTCATTCCCTCCAAAGTATCATAGGCACATTCCTTCCGGAGAGTTTTCCCACCTGGTTCTGACTGCCTATGACCTGGAGGTGACTTCACTGGAGTCCCTGATGGGAGGAATGGGATTCCTGAGCTGGCTCTTGGAGATGTGACCCAGAGAGAAAATCCCATTTGTTAAATGGTCACAGTGCTGGGGAGACCAGAAAAACATCCTTGGTTAATCCCCCTGTGGTCAAGGGCAAAGTGAAGCAATGCCATCCTTTGATGAGTAACTCCATCACTCCCTCCCTCTAGCTACAAAATGTCATGTGTCACCCAGGTTATCCTTTTGGCATCATGTGGGTGAAAGACCAAATAAAGGGTAGGGTGGAAAGAACAAGGATAAACAAGAATTTATTGTTGAGTGTAAAATTCTCTGGGCATAAGCCCAGGCATGAAATTGCTAGGTCATATGGTAGTTATATTTTTAATTCTTTTGAGAAATATCCAAAATAATTTCACAATAGCTATATTAATTAATACCCAGGGCACACCATACCCAAGCATAGAGACGTTATACTCTATGTAAAATGCTGTTCTATTCACTGTCGGAAAGAATTGGGGTCATCTTAATTGTCCATTAACAGAGTTACTTCCAGGACAGCCAAAGCACACAGAGAAACCCTGTCTTGATAAACAAACAAACAAAAAGTCACTAGTAATATAAAGAATCTAAGAAGTCTGATGTGCTTAGAGCTTTCAGTAAATTTTCTTGATCAATAACTTTAAAAAATATCCTCTAAAAGAGTAAAAGTCTTAAGTTTTGGAGATTAAACTATTTTTTTCCTAAATCTGTCTTAGTGAAGGCAGAGAGTGTATACTTGTTGGCCATGCTTAACGTTATGCAAAGAGTGTGAGAACTGTGTCAGAGGGACACAACTTCCATGGCTTCAGCAGCAGGCTGTGTTTTTAAAATCTCATCATGAAGTGTCATTTGTGCTGGTGAGAGCACGGCTCCTGTTGCTCCTCGGTGGGGTAGACAGCCCCTGCTTGGACATAGATTCGTCATGACGGGCTTCCCCAACATTGTTCTTTTCAATCCAGTCAATGTTCTACCAGACAATGGGAGGATTATTTTAAAAGGTCAATGCTTTCAAGTTTTGGCTACTTATTTTGGGACAGGCTTCAGAAGATGTGTCTCCGCTGCCTAGACCCCATGGAGAGCAAACAGATGTTCTGCTCTAAAATGGCCTTCAGCCCTCTGTAACAGGGAACTCTTGTAGGACACAGGAAACAGGAATGACTCATTGCAAAGGTGGTATGTACAGATCCCACCCCTCAGCAGAAGATGAGGACCATTATTGTGGTAGTTGGAATGAAAACAACCCCTGCCCCTATCAGCCCATAAACAGTGGCACTATTAGGAGGTATGGTCTTGTTGGAGTAGGTATGGTTTTGTTGGAGAAAGTACAATCATGAGGGGTTTGACTTTGAGGTCTTAGACTTTCAAGACAGGCCTAGTGTTATAGCATGAATCCATGAGAGTCTGGTAAAGGTTCTCTGCTCTGAGACAATGGTCTTGTACTCTGTAAAGATTTGTCACTTGTACTGGTTTAAAAAAAATGCCAGTTTGCCAGTAGCCAGACAGGAAATATAGGTGGGGCGACAAGAACAGGAGAATTCTGGGAAGAGGAAAGGCTCAGTCTGCAGTCGTCACCCAGAGGTGGAAGACACAAGATGAGAATGCCTTACTGATAAAAGACCTCTGTATGTTTCTATGGGACTGAATGGTGCTGCAGAACAAGGTGGGACAGAAACCTCTACCAACAAATGGTGCCCAGTGTGGACAACTGCATCCACATAAAACCTGAGAGAACTTGGGAGGTAATTCTAGGCACAAAAGAACAAGAGTTAAGCATGGCTTCTCGGTAGCAGCATTTTCTCAGGTGAGCTCTGTTTGCTAGAGGCAAGCACATCTCATTTAAGAGAGGCTTCCCGACTCAGCTTTAGCTGCAAAAACCTTGCAGCCCTATTAAGAAACCCTGCCACAAAACACTTAAATGGTGTTTATGAATGGCTGAAAGCATGCTTCTTGGTGGTGGCAGGGACCTTGCAACTCCATAGAACTGTGGCAACAAACATGTCTCCCACCAGTACCTCCACCATTAAGCTAGACTCTCAGAAAGCTAAGGGGGTGGATCCAGCTATCAAAGCCATGGCTTTAATACTAGCCATATCACTTGCCAAATTAAAGACTCATGTGGTCAGAAAAAGAGAGATAAACAGTAAAGATATATTTAGACAAATAAAAAGAAACAAACCTGTAAATGGTTTACAGTGTGTTTAAAAATATATGTAGGCTTGGGAGAGAAAAGAAAAAGGATAAAGTCCTTTTTTAAAAATAAAAAGGAGAGAATAGTTAAGTGTGGTGGTACACGCCTTTATTTCTAGCACTTGGGAGGCTGAGACAGGTGGATCTCTGTGAGTTCAAGGACAGTCTGGTCTACAGAATGAGTTCCAGGACAGCCAAATATACACAGAGAAATCCTGTCTCAAAAAACTAAAAATTAAAAATAAAAATAAAAGAAATAGAGTTTAAAATAAAGCCATATAAAGATAGACAATATACAGAGAATCTGGATACACTATGTTATTATGTTGTCTTTGAATTGTTTGACAGCTGAGTAAGGAGCAACAGCTGCTAAAAGATATTTGATTATAAATACTACTGGATTAATACCACATATATATTTTGAAAATTCCTTGACTTCAAAATTTAAGTCAAATGATATATTACTTTAGAGAAGAAATTTTGGTTTTGTTTCCATGGGAAATGAGAGACTATGAATTCATTCTGGGTTAGGAAAAATCAGGTTTGATCAAGGAAGATCCCCTGAAAAAAATCTCTGATAGGAATGGATGGCCCAGATGATCCAACATTTCAGAGGACCTCTGTTGAAGTTTTCTCTGAGTTCTACATCCAGGACTGCCTCAAGACTGTAATAAGGAGGCTGCTAGTTTGTTCCCAGCTGCTTAGCCCCAAAATAATCACCCAGAAAATGTATTAATTAAATCACTTCTTGGCTCATTAGCTCTAGCTTTTTATTGGCTAACTCTTACATATTGATTTAACCCATTTCTACTAAGAGGTTTATCATAATGTGGCTGTGGCTTACTGGGTAAAGTTCCGGCATCTGTCTCCAGCAGGGCTTACATGGCTTCTCTCTGACTCTGCCTTCTTCCTCCCAGCATTCAGTTTAGTTCTCTCTGCATAACTCTGTTCTGTCCTATTAGACCAAGCCAATTTCTTTATTCATTAACCAATAAAGCAACACATAGAAAAAAGGACCTCCCACACCACAAGACTGCTTGCTGGCTGAGATGATTAAGCCTCACAGAATAGTCTAGTCAGGACTTGACCATAATCCTAAATTTTCTTTAGGTCCCCATAAGATTATCAGAGCCCCTAGTCAGCAGGAAGTAGCCTAGGAAACTATGCCCACATTCCCAAAAAATGGATTATGAATATTTGTCTTTGTTTAGAGTGTTGGTTACAAGTCATTATGGGCAGGGGAAAAAAAACTAAACAAAGGAGGTTAGCATCAAAATTTTGTTTTGTAAAACAAAGAAGGGGAAGTCCTGTGGGATAATGGTCTTATACTCTGTAAAGATTTGTCACTTGTTCTGGTTTAATAAAATGTTGATTGGTCAGTACCCAGGTAGGAAGTATAGATGGGCAATGAAAACAGGAGAATTCTAGGAAGAGGAAAGGCTCAGACTGCAGTTGTCACCCAGAGGCAGAGGATACAAGATGAGAATGCCTCACTGATAAAAGACCTCTGTATGTTTCTTTGAGACTGAACTACTGTGGGACCAGGCAGGACAGAAATCTCTGCCAACAGTTCTCAAGAATTTATTTAGGTCCAGAATAGGGATAAACACTCACTGATACCGAATGGGTTAGGCACTGCTGCTGATCCAGCTTCCTTACCCAGTTGTTCTGGCCAGGGTGAAGAGCACCAACAGTAAGCTGCCTGCTTCACTTGAGCAGAGAGCATGAGACCCTTTTCCTCAGCTTACAAGTTGTCACATAGGCAGATAAGACCACGCCCTAGAGCTTGCTGTCACAAAAGTCATTGGCCAAACAGATTGAAATCACATAGCACTTCCCCTTTTTTCTAAGTAAGAATGTTCTAATCCTAACATGAAACTATAAGATCAACTACCAAGCACTGTGCAGAAGAAAGAATGGGTAATAACATAATAAATGAATATCATAATAAAATAATAAAAAAATGAAACTACAACCAACAAGAACAGCATCAAGCAAGACATACATACTAAATGATCAGGCAAATTACAGAGATTATTCCAATAGCTAGCCTATCCCAGAAAATCTAAGTCTTGTACCTAATATGCCCTAGCTAAGATATGAGAGGACTGTAACTGTAACTATGTAATCTTTTTTTTGTTAATATTTATTTATTTATTATGTATACAATATTCTGTCTAAGTAAGAATGTTCTAATCCTAACATGAAACTATAAGATCAACTACCAAGCACTGTGCAGAAGAAAGAATGGGTAATAACATAATAAATGAATATCATAATAAAATAATAAAAAAATGAAACTACAACCAACAAGAACAGCATCAAGCAAGACATACATACTAAATGATCAGGCAAATTACAGAGATTATTCCAATAGCTAGCCTATCCCAGAAAATCTAAGTCTTGTACCTAATATGCCCTAGCTAAGATATGAGAGGACTGTAACTGTAACTATGTAATCTTTTTTTTGTTAATATTTATTTATTTATTATGTATACAATATTCTGTCTGCGTATATTCCTGCAGGTCAGAAGAGGGCACCAGACCTCATCACAGATGGTTGTGAGCCACTTGCCGGGAATTGAATTCAGGACCTTTGGAAGAGCAGGCAAAGCTCTTAACCGCTGAGCCATCTCTCCAGCCCTAACTATGTAATCTTAAACCCCATCAAAGACCTGAAAAGGGAAATAATATTACCTGACATTCAGAAAGTTCAATAAAACGACTTTTGAAAGATTCAAGAAAAGATAGAAACAATTGACTGCCTGAAAACAATGTTTCTCTATAGTATTAGGGCATCCAAATTTGACTATAGGCCTAGCATATCTGACAGACTTTTCTGTGAGACAGGACATTCTGAAGAGCTGTCCTTGTCTTGGCAAAGCTTCCCCAGTTGCTGGGCTTGTGCACTCAGGGAACACTCCAGAGCCAGGGGCAGTTGGGTGGTCTAGTTGGCAGACAGGCTACACACAAATGCACAATGCAGAACCTTGTGTGTCCAGGGAGTGCTGGGGTGCAGGGCAAGCAGGTGGGCTTGGGAGTAGGGGTCTAGACAGGCCTCATATTGGGCACCACTTGTAGCATGAATCCATGAGGATCTAAAAAAAAATTCTCAAGAATTTATTTATGTCTAAAATAGAGATAAACACTCAATGAGACAGACCAGGTTAGACTTTTGATCTACTGACCCAGCTACTGATCCAGCCACCTGCACCTAGTCCTTCTGCCAGGGAGTGAAGAGCATCAACAGCAAGCCATGTACTCTGCTCCAACCACCCAAGATAGTATGAGAGCAAGAGAGTGAGAGACCCTTTCCCTCAGCTTATAAATTGCCACGTAGGTAGACAAGACTACCTGCCCTAGGGCTGGCTGCCCCAAAAGTCATTGTTTCAATGTATGAAAATCCACAACATAGTATGGCTTACTGTCACTTTCTGCTGCCTGAAGATCCAGATTTAGAACTCCCAGCTCCTTCTCCATCCCCATGTCTGCCTACCTGCTATCATACTTTCTACTGGGATGGTAATAGACTAAACCTCTGAACTGTAAGTCAGCTCCAATTAAAAAATTTCCTTAATAAGAGTTGCTGTATTCATGATGTCTCTTCACAGCAATAAAGCCAAACTAAAACAATTACAAAAATCTACATTGGTCAAAATTCAGTAAACATATGACTGTGGGTGCCCAATGACACATATGCAACACAGCTCCTATACCTGAGACTCCAAAAACAAAGCAGAAGAGGGGCAGGAAGATTGCAATAACCAGAGGACCAGGATTTCTGCTGTGAGATAGTGTCTTCTATATACGACAGGAGAGTGCACCCATTAAATCTCAAAAAGATAGGTACCTAAAGAAGACCTACACAAGGGCAACACGTTGACATATCAATGTAGATGGGAAACCCCACCCCTAGATGAAGAGTTATAGATAATTAATGACTGCTAAGAGAGGGAGAATCCATTTTCCCCAAAGATGAGTCCCCTAATGGGTTACCCAATCCCAAGTAGTCATCCCTAAACAGATATATATATGAGCAACACTAAAGGAACTCAACAGGCATGTGCATGTGTGTGTGTGTGCACATGTGTACGTGTATGCATGCATGTACATAATAATAAAGAAGTCATGAATTTGAGGGAGAGTAAAGGGCATGAGAAGACCTGTAGGAGAAAGGGAGGAATGGAAGAGATGTGAGTACTCATGGATGAAATCCTGGGGAAAAATAATAAATAGACAAAGTTATAAAACACAGATCCAACTTCAGTTGTCAGATTCAACAGACAAGAAATCACTAGCCAACTATTATGTAGGCTTGTGCCCCTGTCTCTGAGATCTTATGCCTCTCTGTGTGGACTAGATAGGAATTTTTGGTTGTTCCTATTCTCAGGTGCTGTTCCAGAGCTTCCTTCTTCCTGGAACACAGAACAATCCCTCATATTGGCCTCTATTTGGAAAGTGAGACAAGTGGGGGAAGTAGCCAAGCACAGGTGATCTTCGGTCAGAGCAGTGTTCTTTTTAATGCGGGAGAGTAAGAGAGACCCACCCTGCACCGGCCTTTCTAGAGCTGCCAGGAGGGAAAGGTGGGGGATTTTTTTTTTTTTTTAAAAAGAGAGAATTAGAAAGCAGAACTTTCCAGAGAGATGCAGTGTCCAGAAACAGGCCTGGCTTATGGATGGGGAATGATGGACATGAAGATCCCACAGGAGTGCTGCTGCTGCTGCCCATAGGCACAATGTGGTGCTTTGAAAGAAAATGACCCCAAAGTGAGTGACATTATTATGAAGTGTGACCTTGTTGGAGTAGGTGTGGTCTTGTTGGAGGAAGTGAGTCACTGTGGAGGTGGAATTTGAGGTCTCATATATGCTCAAGTCACACCCACTATTACCTGTGCAAGATGTATCAGAACTATCAACTACCTCTCCAGCACCATGTCTACCTGCATGCTGCCTTGTTCCACTATGATGATAATGGACTATACCTCTGAGAATGTAAGCCCCCCCCCAATTAAATGTTTGCCTTTATAAGAGCTGCTGTGATCAAGGTATCTCCTCACAGCAACAGAAACCCTAAGATATACAGCATAGCTTAGCACATGGGAAAGATCCAGAAGTTAAGAGTCCCAAAACAAGAAGTATAGGATCCCAGGAACACAGCAGTGGTGAGGACCCAATATAGACTAAGTGAACAAAGGTATTCCTGCTTTGCCTGGCCTGTTCGAACACAGCTCATGGCTTAAGGGCATGGCCAAACAAGTAGATGGTCCATCCAAGTTAGACAAGACTTAACACTCAAGCTTAGAAAAATGCAATGTGATGATTATAATTAATATGTTGGGATGGGGAAGTGGCTCCATCACTAAAGTGTTTACTACATGAATATGAAAATGGGGTTTCAATCTCCAGCACCCATGTAAAAAGCCAGGAGAGGTGGCAGGAGTCTGTAAGCCCAGCACTAGGGAGCCAGAGACAGGCTTCACCCTGGAGTTTATTGGCCAGGCAGTCTAGTCTGAAGGACTCTAGTTTTTGAGAGACCTTGTCTCAAAAAATAAGGAAGACAATGATTAAGGAAGACACACAACATAAACCTCTGGCCTCCATATGTGTGTAGGTGAGCTCATCTAGGAAGAGTTGAGATTGGCCTATTGGCATGCATGTCTGTAAAGCACTTTCTTGATTTTTTTGAGTGGGAGGGTCAGCCTACTGTGGACTTTGCCATCCCTGGGCAAGTGGCCTGGGTTGTATAATGAGACTAGGCAAGACAGGGAAAATAGTGTTCCTCCATGGACTATGCTTCAGTTCCTGCCTTCGGGTTCCTACTTGAGCTGCTGCTATAGTTTCCCTAGATGGTGGACTGTAACCTGTAAGTCAAATTAACCCTCTTCCTCCCTAGGTTGCTTTTGATTATGGTATTTATAACAGCAATAGAAACTAAAGCAAATCAACACCCATACAGATATGCACCAGCAAGTACATGTGCAGAGAGAAAGAGAGAGAGAGAGAGAGAGAGAGAGAGAGAGAGAGAGAGAGAGAGAGAAATACAATGTGATAGCACCAAGCATCTCTTACTCACATACATATGCATTCTCAATAACCAAGAAGAAGCCATGCTAATTTGCTAGCTCCAACAAATTTTTAGACAATTAAAACACAAGATGGAAATCCAGCTTTCTTTTCCTAGTTCTGGATAATATTTACTAAGGGTTGGGATTGATCTCATACATTTGACAGTAAGATGTTCCAGGTAATATGAAAACAGGAGGCAACCTGTACTCAACAGAAAGCCTGGAGACTTGGAGATCTTCAATGAGCCACTATTGGACCTGCTCCCCACCAAGCGCCTGGTCGCTGACAGCACCATGGAGAGCATCTACAAGAGTAAAAGGCCTGGCTTCCATGGTGTAAATGCTGCTTTTCAGTGAAGAACGTACACGCACCATATCGAAGAATCCAGAAAGCAGTCTATGGCTTTTCACTGCTTTTTGTTTGTTTGTTTGTTTGTTTTTGTCTTTCCTAGAGTTTGAAGCTGGTAAAGAGATAAATGCAGGAAAAGAAAAGAAGCTACCTGTGGTTGGACTTCAGAGAATGCATTGGCACAAGTGCGGTCACTAAGTAAGAATTGTTCTTCCCTTCAAATGTTTTTACAGAGACTAAACTCCTGGTGCCAAAGCAATAATAATCATAACAACAATGAATGACCTACTAAACGTCCTTCAGGGAAGACTTTAACTCTCCTGGTGTCTTCTACTCTTAGAGGGGGAAAGAAAACATACACTATCACTAAGTCAAATCTTTCTTCAAATATACTAAATTCCAGAACATATCAGAACATTATCTACAAAAGGTTGGGGGAATTTATGTTGTAGCTCCCTTTCTTGTTCCTATGATAAATAGCTAGATAAAAGCAACTTAATGGAGATGGCATATTCTGGCTCACAGTTGAAGAGTTCAGTCTTTTGTTGTCATGGTGAAGAAGTCAAGGCAGCTGGAGCTTGAAGCTTCAGCTGGCACTGAGTACCCTGTTAAGAAGCAGAGATGGGTGAGCACTGATGTTGTTCAGCTCCTCCTTATAGGCATGCGGAGAGATTCAGCTCCCAGGGAGTTCGAAATTCTGTCCAGTTGACAGTTAACACTAACCATAACAGAACCCATGCCATCCTCCTTCCTTCCTTTCTTCCTTCCTTCCTTCTTTCCTCCCTCCTTTACTCCCTCCCCTCTTTTTCTCTTCTCTCCTCTCTCTCTCTCTCTCTCTCTCTCTCTCTCTCTCTCTCTCTCTTTTAGGTTTTAAAAATGACGTCTCACACTGTAGACTAGATTGGCCCAAATCCCCACAGGTTAGTTCAGACTGGCAATCCTCCTGCCTCCGTTTTCCAAGGACTGGGATTATAGGTGTGAGCCATCACATCTATCTTACCATTTTTATGAGCATGCGATCCACAAACAGCACCACAATGCTCTCATTCTGAAAAAAAAAAATCCCTCCAAGACTGACCGTGCAAGAGGAATCAGAGTGACACAAGATGAAGTAGGGGTGGCGTGTAGAAAAGGGGAGAGGAGAAAACAGAAACATTCGACAGCGAGTGTTAGAGCAAGATGTCTCAGATAATATAGCTGACTAAAGATCCCAAACCATGTTTCAGTTGCAGAGGTGGTGTAAAATAATTTGATAATACAATTTAAAAAATGCTTATGGAATGGAGGTAAGAAGCAACAGATGCAAAAATCAAGTGTGGAAAACAGCGCTTGGGGTTGAGTTGTAGGAAAGCCTTACCATACTCTGTTACCAAGAACCAGGAAGAAATGGCTAAAACCTGTACAAACAAGGTGTTTCTAGAAAAGGCCAGGAACTCCAGAGAGTTCCAACCTTTCTCAGAATTAACCTTTAAATTCAGGGTAGTCACAATAAAATTCCCGACAGGAATATTTTTCTCTGATAGAATAATCCCACATTCATTGGAAAAATGTCAGCATCTTTGGAAAAAGAGTAGAAATGATGGGGGTTTGTCCAAGCAGAAGCCAACACATAGCAAAAACCAACCTCTCACCAGCTCCAAGATCAGCAGATAGAGAAAGCAGGACACAGCATTTCTGAGACAGAGCCAAGAAGTGACATTCAAGCCAGTATAAGGCGGATGGCACTTGGGAGGCAGCCACTTGGTAGGGAAAAGTTTAAATTAGCTCACCATGCCTCAGATAGTACCAGTGGGATTCCAGTTTATCATAAAACCAAAAGAACAAAGAAAATACACAAATATCTGCACACTCAGCCCTTGTGTGTGTCAGGCGGTGGGGGTTATCCGAGGATGTCACAAAAAGCAAAGTCTACAATGGAAGGGATCAGTATATTAGGCCACATAAAGACATCACACTGTGTGCTGAAGAGAAGAGTGTAGATAATGCCTTGAGGAAAGCCTGGGTGTTAAAGTGCAAAGGCAGAACTGCCGCAGATGGGTGAGAAACAAAAGCCTCCGTGGAGACATGAGTCAAGGGCATTCGCCCAGACAAAATACATATCATTTAAAGCCCTTAATGGGGGGTGGAGAGATGGCTCAATGAGCAAGAGTGCTTGTTGTAGAAGCATGAGGATCCCAGCTCCCAAGTAACAAGCTTGGTGTTGACACATGTGTGCCTTGTGACCCCACTTTGTGGGAGCAGAATCTATGGAGCGGGAGGATCTATGGGCCTTGCTAGCTGCCAGCGTCCTTTTTGGTTCAGTGAGATATTCTGTCTCAAAGAATAAGCTAGAAGTGATAGAGAAGGACAATTGACATCTTCCTCTGGTCTCTGTATATATGCACACATTTCCATACATCATACTCACACACATACATGCACAGATGCATAGAGACCATAATGTACAAAGGTACAAATTTAAACATAGCAAAGCACCCACCACCATTGTCTCTTAGAACAGGAAATGATCAAGATGGATGAATGGATGGATGTTAGAAAGACAGATGATTAGACAGATAGGTAGGTAGATAGAAGACAGATGATTAGATAGGTAGGTAGATAGACAAGAGTTGGTGAGTATGAAGGTAAAGCAAAAGAACATTCTACTATGCTGATGTTTTTAGAGAAAAATGATACACCTATGCATTTTGACAGTAAAGATAAAATGCCATCTTAATTCTGGCAGTGTATTCCACAAAGCAACACACACACACACTATCAGTTACTTTCTGTGGCTGTGATAAAAACCCATGACCAAAGACAAATAAAAGAAGACAGAGTATATTTTGCCTCACAGTTCCAAAGGAATAAGATCTCAGCAGGGTAAAGATATGACAGCAAGTGGCCAGCATGGTGACAGGAGTGGCAAAGGGAGAGCCCGATGACACTGAGAAATTGCCAGAGTTTATTATTAAATACACTTTGTAAGGCAACTTAGGTTATATTTTGTTTTGTTTGTTTTCTTTTTTTTTTTCAAGACAGGGTTTCTCTATATAACCCTGGCTATCCTGGAGCTGCTCTGTAGACCAAGGTGCCCTCAAACTCAGAGGTCCACCTACCTCTGCCTCCAGAGTGCTGGGATTAAAGGCATGTACCAGCACTACCAAGCTATATTTCTTCTTCGTAAAATCAAAATTTAGATCTTCATGAAAAAATAAATGCTATATGCTTGGTTATCAAATACTCTTTTTTGAACTTGGTTCCTAGAAATTCAATGACAGGTTTAAAAGAGTAGCTTTGATGGTCCCAGAAAGCCCCTGCCATTTCTTTTCTGTGGAACCCAGAAGTGAGTTCAGAGCTCCCTGTCTACAGAATGCATGACTCTCTTTCACTCTGAACATGTGAAGACTTTGCAGGAAGCCCGAGGGCCTGGTGTCTCAGGAGCTCCAGGGGTCCTGTGCCTCTACTCATGACTGCCACCTAGTTAGGATTCCAACCACATCAGAATTTCTCAGCATATGGCTAAACTATTACAAAGACATTGCGACCAAGAAGTAGTTTGTGAACGTTGCACGCATGGGCTATGCTTGGCTGCTCACACCAACTGGCAGAATGAGTGCAATTTTTAAAATATGAAATACAAATTTTTATCAAAGGAGAAGTAAAACGTTATAGCTTCAGGTTCATTAAACCCAGCTCACATTCTGAGATTCCAAAAATAAAGCATCGGCTATTTAAAATTGCAGCTTGACAAGATTGCTGAAGATGAAACCCAGGAGACTGCGGCGCGGGCAGCATGCACAGGATTGTCCTCGTCTCTCCACAGTGCTGACTTGGGATGGACCAAGGAAGGTCTCTCTTTACAATTCACTCCAGAATGCAGATGGCAGCAGCAGCAGCAGCAGCAGCAGTAGCAGCAGCAGCAGCAGCAGCAGCAGCATGCATTCACCCCAGTAGAGAGAGACAGCCCAGCTCATTACAAGCTTTCTCTGGCGGTCCCTGAGCTCATCCCCAGGGCTGTGTTCTGCTATGCTCACCCACGAATGAGAAAACTTGGTTGGCCAGTGTGGCCTGGCTGGGGGTGTGCCGGTCACCACACCCAAGACATCTTCTTGCAGATTGACACTAGCAGATCTGCCATGTGGTGGGTCCTTGTGGACTGCAGAGGTGGCTCAAATGCAGGGTCCTGCGGGCAATGTGTTGTCCTCCCTGGGCCACACCGCCTCCACAAAGGAGACAGTGATGCAATGCACATAGCACGGGCTACCGGGAGGGGTTGTCTCAGAGCATAGGTCCTGGCCCTCAGATGAGGGCACCGCATGGTAAGTACAGTTGTAACAAGCTGACCTACATTCTAAGAAGGAAGATAAGTCCTTCCTCTCTGTGTGTCTGTCGTCTGTCCTTCCTTCCCCTCCCCTACCCCAGGAAACCCTGCTGTTTTCCTTCCTACTGTGGTTTGAATGTGAAAAACTCCAACAGACTCACAGGCTCGCCCACTGGGGACCAGGGGCAGTGCTGTTTGGGAAGACTGAGGAACCTTCAGAAGAAGACCCTGGGTGGATGAAATGAATGATTCAGGAAGGGCTTTGAGGGTGTATAGCTCTGCCCACTTCCTGTTTGCTCTCTGGAAAAGCAATGTGAGCAGAAGCCTCATGCTCTTGGGCTCCACCTTTTCCACAGTGACAGCCTGTGTTACCCCTTAGACTGAGCCAAAGTAAGTCTTTCCTTCCTTAAGTGGCTTTTGTTGTGTATCTGATCATAGCCGCAAAACCTACGTAATACCCCTCTGTCTTCAAACACTTGCCCACAGCCAGGGCAAACCCTCCGCCACCAGCTGAGCCCTCGCCTTGCCACCAAGCTCCCTAAAGGTATCCTTTCTCCTGTGACCTGCCAATAACCCACCACCTCTAAATTCCCCCAAATCCTCTGTCCTACTCTCCCAGAAGCCTTTAGTAATTGCTTCTGGGGATGGCTATGTGAGGGAAGGACCCTTCAAAGATTTACTCTTAAAACAAGGTATTTTGTTTTTGCCTGGAGTACAGAGTTTAGCTACAGATATTGATCAAATGCATTGGCCAAATGAACATTCCATGTTCCTACTCACAATATAGTCATTATGCTTTATTGATCAACAGAATTCAGAACCCTATGAGATAAACAATTATACCACCACTAAAATCTAAAGAGCAGCATTTAAAATGAACTTTGTAAGTAAACAGTGTTATCCAGAATTATGTCGTCCACTGACAAAAACAGTCCTGACTCTTCTCCCTGCGCTGGGGCGGACTCGGGGAACTGAATGGCATCCGCTTTCAAAGTGTTACACTGCTGACCCCTCTTTCTCGCCTCATTTGAAATCAGAGCACTGGCGATTTTCACTGAAAAGTCTCCTTTCTTTCCTTTGATAAGAGGAGTGTCATTAAATAAAATTAGCAGATGACACCAGGCGAGGCTGGCAATACTTGCTCTAATTGCAATAAAAGCTTTCTCTGCTGAGAACAAGGGCTCCTATTCACCTAGAACTGATCTTGTAATTCAAACACAGCCTGGCTGTGAAATCTCTCCAGCGAAGCCCTTATGAGCTACATCATCTTAAATGCAGGCTGTGGAAACCGGGGAGATATTGCTAATAACAGGGCTGCATTAATTAATTGCTATAAAATTTGCAAAATAAAAAGAACACTGGGAACAAAGCGATATAATATTTACCAGTGCTGAAAATTAGAAATAAATATTCACCATGCCCTTTTGACTCATACAAGCAAGGCAGCTTGAAATAATAAGGCTCGGCAAAGTCTTTTACACGGGAAAAGCTAATGATTTCTGCATTTTGCTGCTGGTGAAGAATTGAAGGGTGGCTGATTGGCTGATTTGAATCTTCCTTCAATCTCCCATCAATAAAACAGAGACAAGGCAGGGGCGAAAGCTGATCTGGGAGAGTCGTGTTTCTATAATTGCTTTTTCCCCTCAGGCATTTGAAATCCAGAGGGTCAGTAGTTCTTGTGAGAAGACTGGGGGAGCTAAGGGGGCCCCCCGTCAAAACCCTGAGACACAAATTAATTTGTTTATGGGGCTCAGAGTCTCATTTGCAGAAAGAAAACGTGCATGGCAATTTCTAGTGTTATAACCTAATTAAAGATGGATCCGTGTAAAATATTTATGCAAACTTTACCAAAATCCAAAGATTTTAATCCCATTTGAGCGGTTAGCTGACTTGTGGGACCAGAAATAATTTTTGAAGCCTCGCTTCGGCACCAGGACTCTGAAAGGCAAACTATTTTTTTTCTTTAATTTAAGTATCACTACATTTAAGCTGGGCGAGCACCTGTTAGTGGGTGTAATTAAGGGGATCTAATCTCTTGCCACATTTTCTGAGTCTTTTTTGGCTAGTAGCTAAGACCAATTTCTCTATTCAAATTCTGCACAGCCTCCTTTTCTTTCTTTCCTTTTCCTTTCCCACTTGTCTATAAACGGGGAAACAGAAGTGAAAATTTGCATTTCAGGATTTTATAGTCTGCTACCAATAAGCCTACCTGGGAGAGATTCAGGCCCAGGCCCACAGGGGTGGCCTTCAATAAGTTTCCAGTTGGGTAAGTAGGAGGGACAAGGCTGGAAGAACAGAGAGTACAAAGTAAGAAAACCTAAGTGACCAAAGCGCTGGCTGTATGAGGGCCTGTCCTTCCGCACTGAGCTACTGTCAACGGCTTGCCTAGGCCACGGCAGACATTTTTCCAGGGCTTTGCTGAGTCACACCGCGGTACCTGCTGGCGATTAACAAGTCAAAACTAAAAGAAAATAGCAGCCTTACAGCTCAGACTTTGGCCCGAGGCAGCATCCCATCCCTGACTAGGGACCAGGACTCAGTATTCTTGTATTAGTTTTAAGAGCGGCATCCTCTGGCCCCTCTGTGAACAAGATCCCTAGTGCCCAAGGGCACCGGTACCCTGCAGGCCAGCTGGGAGAATGGATTCCAACACGCGAGTCCCCAAGAGCTCCAGAAGGGACCTAGCTAGCTGGCAGAGTGCTTAGTGTGGATAGAGCAGGTGAGGTTGGCGGTGGGGGCCAGGCTGTGTTTGCCCTGAAGTCTGGAGAGAAAAGTAAGTGCAAGTTAATCCGGAGTGTCCGGTAAGGAGTTTCTCTCCATTTCCCTCGCAGGTTGGGACTTTTCCATAAAGCTGGCAACTGTAGGATTCAGGACATAGTCTTTTAACTTTTTATTTTGTTTGGTTATTTGTGCATTTACACACATACACACACACACACACAATATGCATTCCCCCCACGCACACACATACACATGTATGAACAGAATTCCCAACTTTAAATGTGCATGTCATTGTTTCTTTTTAAATATTTATTATTTTATGCACATGGATTTTTTTTCCAGCATGTATGCCTGGGTATCATGCTTGCCTGTGCCTATGCTTGGTGATCACAGAGGCCAGAAGAGGGTATCTGGGACTATAGTTACAGATGGTTGTAGCCACCATGTGGTTGCTGGGAATTGAACCTGGGTCCTCTACAAGAGCAGCCAGTGCTCTCTCTTACCCACTGAGCTATCTCTCCAGGTCCCCGTGTACCTCATTGCTACTACATCCACAATAATGCACAGCCATTGCCTTGTCTACTTTCAAAACTTTCAGCCTGACCGAAGTCAGCATTGAAACCATTAGGGAATAGCTCCGAGTCCCTTCCTTGGGTCCTGGGTGACCTCTCCCGTGTCCCCTCCTCAAGTTAATTTGTGTCTCGGGGTTTTGACAAATGAGAACTACCAAAGGAACCTAGAAGAAAATGCCTGCCATAGTTGATGTGGGACAGGACGATGTTTCAACCTCCCAGCAAGAATGCCAAGCAAGGCAGGAAAGGGGCTAGGGGCTTCAAGGGGATGGAGACGGCAGCGGAACTCAGATGTCTTTATCAGAAAGTCCACAGAAATAGAAGCTTCCAGACATGAATCATTTGACCCTCCCTGCAGTGGGGTGGCAAAGCCTGCCCTTGGCATGGGTAAGAGGCTGCCCCAGCAAGGTGTCACAGGTGCTGGCCTGCAGGGTCAAAGTGGAAGAGCCATTCCCTGGCCTTTCTGACCACAGTGCTGGGGACTGAGCCTTGCAGCTGGCACCAGAGAGATTGGACGTGGTTCTGCTTAGCAGACTGTAAGTCCTGAAAGCAAATGAGAAAAGGCGCCAAATAAAGATGGAACGAATGAATGAGTTTCCATTAAGATCCCATTTGGCGTCTAGGCAGGCACATAGCAAAGGCCACCTGGGTCCCTGTCCAGCCCAGCACCTGCATGGCCTTGAACTCTGAGAAGCTCCTGAAGCTCCTGACCCCTCTCACCTGGGAAGAGCCACTCATGTCACTGAAAGGTACTCTTTTCTACTGGGCCTTGGATGGTGAGGCTGGTGTGCGAGAAAACGGCTATAGCATGTCTTATTTTCAACCCACATCTGACTCCTTGCTAGCATTTCCAGTGCACACCTACCAAGGAAAACCTTCACAAGAGTCAGCCATAAATCACATAAATCATGGCACTTCATATTTGCATTTGTTTACCCTTCACCTACCTGTCTTAAAACTGTTGATTGATCTTGTCTGACATGTGGTTGAGAAGGCCTTGGCTCACTTGGCCCCACTTAAGAGTACCAGCCAATTAAACTCACTCCACACTTACTGGGGAGGCAAGAACACACCCTCCCTCCCAGAGAATGTCAAACCAAACGTCAAGTCTGGCTCTTTTCCTTCCGGGCCCACAGAATGACGTCCAAGGAGTGGAGTCCAGGTCATCTCTTTATTTCTAGCCTTTTCTACATGTGTTTTTAAGGAGAAATAAAGGGAACCTGTGACTTTTCATTTTCCTGATGGTTGTTCTGAAGCCTACCCCTGGAGAGTTATAGCAGCAGAAAGACTCAGTGGGGCGCAGGGGGACCACTGGATTTGGTCGTGACCACATCAGAAACACTCACTGTGTGTTTCTTAAGTTCATCTCATCAGCCAATGTAGGGAAAACTCACAGACACACTTTAGTGTCTTTTTTTCTTACACCATAAAAGGCTCTTAAAAAAATAACAGAACAGCAAAATGATGTCAGAACTGTGTCTTTCTGGGTCAGAGAAACTCTTTTTATTAAATGTTATAGGCGTCTCATGTGAAGGGTTAGGTTTTGGGTGCTGTTCTAAAGAGGAGAAAGGAGATGCCCAGCAGGCAGAGATACAGCGGATGGACCTCTACAGAAAGGAGGTCCCTACGCTTGGTGAAGGCAGGTAATACGGTGGAAAGCCTCCCAGGGAAAGATGCACCTGCTGTCTGTTATCAGCTGAACTGTAATCTTTTAAAATGACACCACCTTTGAAATTATGTCTGCCCACTCCAGAAGGATAGTTGTGTGAGAATCTGCATCGTGTTCAAAGACCCCCACCCCTCCCGCCAGCCCCCTCCATCACAGCTGACCTGCACAGAAGGGGTCTTCGGTAATGAACTTGTTTGGAGATGATGCAGAAAGCTAAGTAGGTCCTCCTGTCCCTCTCCATGTGTTCCCTGCATGCACACATGCTCAAGCGCACACACATGCACACACACGCACACATGCACACGCATACATACACACACACAGGCACATACACACACACACACACACACACACCGGCTTTGTCTCTGTGCACGGCTCTCTAAGAGAGAGCTCACCAAAGCTCTGCCCAGTGGATGCCACTCCCTCACAGCCTGCAGGAGACAGACCCTGAGGGAGAAGGCTGTTCGCCTAGGTGTCGGAAATCAGGGTGTCTGCTTCTGAAAACAAATGTCAGAGGGTACTTCTCTGAGCAGTGAAGTGTCACCGTTTTTATTGCCAGAAAGTGTTAAACAGCTCTCTCTCTCTCCGGCGTGCATGAGCCCTCCAGTAAATTTGCACTCGCTTTCCACCAGCTCAACACCCTCTTGATTTTCACACTTCTCGGCTGCTAAGGGTGTGCTTTGGGGCAGAAGTTAAGCTATGATATGGACACTCAGCGCATGGCACCAAGCAAAGAGGACCCATTCTGTGCCCATCAGAGGGCAGCTGAAAGGGTCTGTTGGAGAGGAGGAGCATTTCCGAATCCAGAGTGAATTATCCTAAACTTTGTACTCATCCTAGGCCCGACTATATGTACAGGGGAGAACACATAATCAAAATTCACAGGAGATAAGAGACCAAAAGGTGAGCGGAGGAGTAAGGGGGAAAATGCATAAGTAAAGGGAGCCGGAACCCTCAGGAAAGGACTTTGTTTCCTGTCGCGTTGCTTTGTATAAACACGGTTTCGGATAAGTCCGATGCGAGCATCAAAGACACATTTGTGCCGTGTCCACTTGGGAGAACTTTCCAAGCACTGTGTGCCATGGCTAAGGTTTGGTTTTAAAATTTTAAATGTGCGATCCAAATAACTTCCTGCTGCTCATTAAAAAACAAATTACAGGCAGCTGTGGATTGGTCCCCATATCAGATCTGTCAAAACTTTACCTGAGATCTTGAGAGGAAAAAAAAAAACCCACAGCAAACCAAAGCACGGGTATGTGTTGGTATAACTCTGTGGAATACACGGCAGGTGTTTAAAGCTATCCCGTATCGACATGAAAATTTAACTAAGAAAGGAACTGATCAACGTTGGGATTAGAAAAGAAACAGGATCTAGGAGAGGTAGATTAATAGTCTTAAACTAAGCAAAACCGATAAAATTTCTAGAGGAGTGAGGTGTGTAACACAATTATTCAGATTAGCAATTTGGGGGAAACGAAGACCTTTCACGGGGGTTGTAATAGTTCCTAAAACCAATTCATACAGTGACCCTGGAGATCAATAATAAAACAGAGTCTTATAACAGATTTGAAGAGCCAGGAAGGACCCACATTGGTGACGCCAAGCCGAATGGCTGCCCCCTGGCTGCAGGGCCCCAGAGACTCTCAGGTATGGTCCTTGTCTCAGTCTCTGAAAGACCAGATAGGTTCATCGTGGATTTCCCTCCAGTGTCCCACTCTGGAAGAAAGCTAATGCCAGAGGCTTGGTGGGCTCCTTCGCTGGCTACCTCCGCCCCTCCCCTGGTATGTAAAATGAAAGCAAATTAAACAAACTAAAACCACGCAGAAGCTCCGACATTTTGCCAAATCACCACGCGGCTTCCTGAGGCCTCAGCCGTCCACTTCCCGAGCTGGGCTTGGCGCTGCCCCCGTCTCCCACCATTGCCCTCACCACTTGGAAATGCGTGTGGAAACAGCTTTGCAGATGGCCTCCTATGTTTTACAGGAAATATTACTAAAACATTGAAAAGGATCACATTTCTCCTGTTAGGAATTACAGATCTGGATTTCATTTTCTCTCACTTTTTTTTTCCCTCCTCCAAGGCCCGAGAAAAAAAAATGTAACTGTTATATATGAGATTCAGGAAGCATTTGGGAATTTTTTTAATACACCCCTAGCGCTAGCATGAGCCCCCACCTCGTACGCATTTACGCACAGGCACGCAAGGTCTATTTACATACAGTCTATGGATACATGAACGGTCACAGTCATGTTATTCCGTTTACTAGTGAAAGCATAGTTGCATGGAGGCGAAAAACCCATCCTTCCTTGTTCCTTCTTTCTCTTTTTAATTTTCTACAGCACAATAAACAGTCATTATTGAGCTCACTTAGATAACTAAAACCTGAACCACTTCATGCAGATGCTGGAGGACCAGGAGTGCCGATCACAGGAGACTGATGGGCAAGCATAAACAATTGAAGAGGTGGTATCCAAATGCCACTGACAGGAGCCCATGCCAGTTTCTCAGGCGTCATCTGCACCCCCACAATCTATAAGCAGGAATGGCAAATAAGCCTCTGCCCAGAAAATCAGACCTGGGGCCTTATCCATTACCCACATCCCAGGGCCTTATCCCTTACCCACATCCCAACATTCTGGAGACGACTTTCTCTGAGGGGATGCACCCCAAATCAAACCAAGTCTCAGCTGAAGCCAGAGAATTTCACTCACATCAAAATAAGACAGGGTTGTACGTCACAACCACATCCCTTCGGCCTGCCCCACACTTCAAGATGGGCTCCTGGCAACCCAGTCCAACCGAGGCCAAAAAACTCCATCAATGCTCAGACCTGCCGGCACTCAGAAATCCTCGGCCACAGTATAGCATTCAACGTTTCCCCAACGGAGAGATGACCCAACCAGGCAGTGACCTCACCATCCTCTATCACAGGGTCCTGAGGCATCCCTGAGAGCTGCTCCAATCGATACAGCAGCAATTCTCTATGCCCAGCTGTAAATACTCTCATGGGAAAAGGCAAGGGCTATGCCAAGCTTTGACTGGACTTACAGGCGTTTCTTGAAGCTTCAGCTGCTCTGGACACCATGCGGAGCCAGGCTGGCAGCACGTGTGTTGCCCAACTGGAGGGATTTCCTTCTAGGTCAAAACAATATGTAGCAAGCCAGTGGCGATCCCAGTTTCCTGTACTCAGACTCTCCTCATGACCTCAGAGACTCCCTCTCTGGCTGCAGCAGATCCCTGTCAGCCTACTGTCTCCACACTTCTTTTTTTCTCTCTCTTTTTTTCTTTTCTTTTCTTTTTTTTTAATTAAAAATTTCCACCTCCTCCCATTTCCCCCCCCACTCCCTTTCCCCCTCCCTCTCCAGTCCAAAGAGCAGTCAGGATTCCCTGCCCTGTGGGAAGTCCAAGATCCTCCCCCTCCATCCAGATCTAGGAAGGTGAGCATCCAAACAGACTAGGCTCCCACAAAGCCAGTACATGCAGTAGAATCAAAACACAGCGCCATTGTCCTTGGCTTCTCAGTCAGCCCTCATTGTCTGTTCAGAGAGTCTGGTTTGATCACATGCTCCATCAGTCCCAGTCCAGCTGGCCTTGGTGAGCTCCCATTAGATCAGCCCTGTCGTCTCAGTGGGTGGGCGCACCCCTTGCTGTCCTCGACTTCATTGCCAAGGCACAGGTGCCTCTCCAGTCATCTGATAGAGCCTTCCAATGTTCCTACCTCATTGTCTCCCCTTCACGTTTCCTGTCTCCTCAGAAGCTACCATCTCCTCATTGTCTTCCTCTCCATTTCTTCCTTTTCCACAACCGACAACACACCTCTTTCCCTTGGCATGGGCTGCTTCTTGGGATAAAGAATGGGATCCTAGATGTCTAGGAGAACCAGGTACCTGGAATCAGGCCTTTCTGATCAGGGTCTGTCTTCTCTGCTTGGGGTAGCCCCGACCCTCAGGTCAATTGGGCAGGTAAAAACCTAGGTAGGGTGCTAACCAGGGCCATGGAAGAGACACCTGTGAGCTAGCTAAGGCTATGAACTCCACATTGGGCCAGTTCACCTGAACCCAACCCCCACTCATTGCCCCATTAAAGGGACAGACAAAGATCTTGGGGACATCCTCGGCGAAAGTTCCTGAGGTCAAAGGCCATCTCAGCACCAGCCTGACTCCTTGTCTATTCTATTTAGAACTGAAAGATAAGCCAGGCTGAGGAGGCTGGGACACAAAGGGTCTGACCCTCACATGGGCCTCTCTGAACTTCCACCTTGTGTCTGACCGTAAAGCAGTGCAGAGCCGGTCACTGCACACAGGTGATATGCTGAGGGGCACACACCGGCTTCCGAGGAAGAACAGAACTGCATGCTCGTGGTTGCTCCATTGTAAGGGCGAGGAGGAGGCAGTGACAGACCTGAAAAAATGAGGCATGTTTACACGTAAGCATGACATATGCTAATGAGAAGCCCAAATATGCAAAAGCCTCAGCCTGTACACTGGCGTATATTCGCACATACTAGAAGCCCAATGGGATTCCTGGGTTTTTTTTAAAGACATTTCTTTTTGAGGATGAGTGCATGTCTGTGTGTCTGCATGCCACGTGTACGTGGGGGTGGACCTGGTGTTACAGGTGGTTGTGAGCCTCCTGACATGGTTGCTGGGAACTGAACTCGGGTCCTTTGGAAGAGCAGCAAGTGCTCTTAACCAATGAACCATCGCCTCTCCTGCCCCCGAATATGCCATCACTTTCTCTAGTGTGTTCATTTCTCTACTTGTTGGACGAACACAAATCTTTACTCTTTCTTTCTTCTCTCTCCTTGAGCTTCTCTTTGGTAATGACTTAGATGTCCAGTCCTGCATGAATGGCGTTGAAAGCAGGGCCAGGCGAGGTTCTTCCCGGAGCCCTGGAGGCACAGGGGAGCTGCTGCAGCAGCCTGTACCTCACCTTGCTGCAGGTCCCCCTGCTTGGAGGAGTAATGGCTCTTTCTGTGTTTACTTTAGGGGAGGAAGAGGCACTGATAGGTCCAGATGGAACTTCTCCTAACTTCAGAACATATCTTTTGTCTGAGCCACAGCTTAGGTGAATGTCATATCTGAAATGCAATTGTAAATCCAAGAAAATAATAATAATAATAGCAGGATCAGCAGTCAGGAGGCAAGGAGGAGGGCAGGGAAGATCCTGTTCGGCAAGGCGACTTGTGCAAGCATAGCCTACAGACCCAGCTCTTTGGTGTTAGCTGTCCAGCCCCTGATGGCCATGGCCACACAGATCAGTGTGACCCTAGATGACCTTCATGGAAGGTGCACAGTAGCCCCATCCTTTAACTTCTCCAAAATGATCGCCACGGCCCCGTGTGCTCCTAGAAACAGACGGTTCTCTCCGTCAGGTGACAGATTCACTCACGGCAGTCACAACCTGCCTGAGCCAGCACTCAGAGAGAAGGAGAGGTTTCTTGACACCGATTGCCTGAAGAAGATGAATTTCAAACATAAAGAAGACAAATTCAGTCCAACAGAGAAGTAGCTAGGGGGTAGACAGAGACACAGATGAGAAGAGTGTAAAATCGCAGCCAGAACCATCTAGAAGAAGTACAGTTGTGTTGCCATGTGCCCAGGGGCAGACTGAGCTAGATGCCAGCCTTCTGGGTTATTTTTTGCCAATCATCCCGGTATGTATGAAATCCCAGCCCCCAGACCCACACTGTGAGCCACCTTTCCACAGCCGGCACCCCCTGAAGTGCCCACCCTTTGTTGATAGTGACGGCATTGGCTCTGTGCCTATGTGTGCCAGGTACCTGACATCCTTGTGTGTCCCTGGCTCCCACTCGGAATCCCACCTGCACAGCACATAGCTTAACAAATACTTGGTTGAGCAGTGGCCCGGTGCACTGCCAAGTCCCACATTCCAATACCACACTGTTGCGTCCAGGCTCCAAGGGTGCGCACAGCTACCAGGGGCAAGCAGACTATTCTGCATGTGAGGTTCCCAGCATTGCCATCCTGATGGTGCAGGATGAAGCCTGCAGCACGGTTTTGCTGGAACCCTTTGCCTCCAAAGGAACTCCTCCTTGAAGAGTAGGAAAGCGTGTGAACCAGGAGTCAGTCCAAGGTGTTTGTAGGTGACAGATCCACAGGGTCTGTCAAGACTTCAGATAGAGGCACACAGATTGGCAAGGAAGCCGCTCATTGGCGGCTGCGGAGTCTTTTCCGGCTGGGGGTGCCCAGGCCCTTTCCCAGACTAAGGCAAAGAGCCCTAATCACAGTAATTCCACAAAGCAGGGTAGTCTGAATTTAGAAGGCAGAGACACTATGGGCAGATGAGAATGACTGAGGCCATGTCTATAGAAGCCGCCCTCTCATAACAAACTTAATTTGACCAACCTAGTGGATCAATAATATCACTTCCGTGCAGTCATTAGATGGGAGCATTCTGAGATATGATATAGTTTATTCAAAGGACCTAAAGTACAATCATTGTCAAAAGTTTGTCTTTGGGAAAAAGTATCATTTATTTCAGCCTCGTTATTTCTTACACTCTTCCCAAACTCCCCAAATTCTTTAAATACAAAAAAAATTATAATTGTCCTCATTAATAATAGGATACATTTGCAGAATATTCCCTAATAACGATCATGATCTCCCCTGTAGTTTACGTGACTCTGAGATTTTGGTGTAATTGACAGGGTTTTCGATTTTTAAGTAAGTCAAACAAATTGGGAGAAGTTTTCCCGTTTAGCCTAGTCAAATGTATGAGCCTAGAAGGGGAGGGGAGACAGCAAGGGACAAAGTGGGCTGCAGTGTTTTCAAGCTGGCCTTTGTGCCAGCCACACAATCCTGGCACTGGCGTCAGCAGGCCTGGGCTTTGTGATGTGGCCGCCTGGGGAACTATGAGGTGACTCAACCCTGGGCGTCTCGCACAAAGGACAGTGCCCCCCTATTCCTTCATGACAGCCTGCCTCCTCCGTGCCCCAGAACGTTTTTGTTCCTCTCCCCAGCCCCACTCCCACCAGCTTGCTGTGGAAGAATGCAGCCGGGCAGCCCTCCTGATCTCAACTATCTGCTTGGCACAGGCCAAGCTCAGCTGGGACTTCGCTAAGGATCTCGCTTTCCTGGGCAAACACAGCTTCACCTGCCCTCCAAATCCCTTCTCCTCCTTCCCGGGCCCTCCCAGCTGAGCTATGTTAATCAGGTGGGGGACACGAGGTAACATTGAAGTAATTCAGCCAATTAGGCCCTGAATTGTTTGCACCCAACAGCATTTTGTATTTCTGCAAATGTGTGAAATGCAAAATGTGCCCTCCAGCAAAAACGACAGCAGCCATGTACTGGCGGCTTGTCAACAGATCCTGGGATCGGCGGCCCTGACGGCTAATAGCGACGCCTGCATATGCTTGCAAAGGCTGGCCTTCTTTATGTGTGTGCCTCTCTGCAAGGGAGGCAGAGCTGGGGGTCTTGGTGGCAGATGGGCAAGGGTAACGGGGATTGGCTAATCCCAGATCTGCATTCTCTTCTTCACATAGCAACTGGGGAAAGATGGGGCCAGCTGTCAAATGGAAGACTTTCATGGTCCCCTGCACACAACAGCTGCACAGGCCCTGCCTGCTTGGTTCTAAATTATTAAACATCTTTTTAGTTTGTTCCAGCTGCAGGCATCAGTGTGTTTATGCAGCCTTTGTGCATTTTACATATGATTCTTTCTCCCCTCCTCTCATCAAAATGCTGTTTGTAAAAGTCATTATCCCATCTGTGCCCCAGTTTGGCCAAACAGCCGAAGACAAATCCAAAGCCTTTCTCCTTTCAGGACAATTTGGGAGTTGAAGATGATTGCTGTGACTTGACACTTCGGGGTCTCTCAGCATCCTCTCTGCCACCTGTAAAAGGTGGCGCCATCACGGCGCTTCAGGGGACCAACGCGTAACGGGGGATCTCGGTGAGCGGGACTGAAATGTAGCATGCTATGGCTTTGGAGAAAACCCACATGCAGAGAAAACAAACTGTGGTCTCTACATCTGTGGAGTTACCCCAGAGTTCTACCAAGGAGCAGTGGATGCGGGGCCTTTGCTAAATCACCACAGGTTGGCAGTGCCTGTCTCCGAAGATGGCAACGGCAATGATATGTTATTATTTGTAGTCAGCGTGAGTATTCAGATAGGTATTAAGGGGTGCCGTTTAAATGGGCTCATTGATAAGAAAGTAGTCCGTGTTGGTTTCCTAAGCCGCCCTAGGGGAGGGAGAAAGTGATATACATGCCCCTGGCAAGCTGGAGCCTGACCTGATGTGTTTATTATATTCCAAAACCAAGAAATGATTTATTGGACATGGTTACTTCCTGCAGGACAGTACAGTGGCAGCCAGATTCCAGCACAAACCAAAGTCACTATCCACGGTGGCTAAGCTTGTAGCCAACATTAATGTTCCCCTCCAAAGCACAGACTGTTCCTGGAGGCGAGTCTATTGCAATTTTGGGGACAACATGGCTACCCAGTCTTTCTGCCCTCCCCATCTGCTCCAAAGTCCAACACCTCTGTCCCCTGACTGAGAGCCATAGCTCCTTCTCTGAATGGCCCTAGGTCCTTCTTTGTCCCCCTTCCACCTGGCACTGCCGGACCGCATAGGTTTTAATACAGCAACACCAGCTTTGAATGGCTTTTATGATGTGTTTGCTATTGGATTTCTCAGGGCGACTTGATCAAAAAAATCAACCTTCCTGCCCTGCTGGAGAGAAGTACACATAGAAAGGTGCCAAGAGCAGCCACTGGGTAACTTCCCCGGAGCCTCAAAACTGCCATCAGACACACCTCCAAACTGGAGAATGGGGAGTTACCAGCCACCAGCCAGACCTGGAACCCTCCCAGACCTGGCACTGCTTGCTACAAAGGTGCCAGGAATGCTAGAGAAAGGCCAGATTGGAGTCCTTGTGGGGATGGGTGGGGGGAGTATGGAGCTGGGGACATGAGCTGGAGAAGCCATGGCCCTCCCACCGAATCAGGACAGGTCATGTAACTCCTTGGGGGTGGCAAATGAGCAGGCTTCCAAATCCAAGAGTACACCTCTCCCTGTCTCTAGCTTAGAGAAAGCCTCTTGTCTGAGAGTCCTTTAGCGACGTCAGCCTGCATCGGGACCCACAACCTTCTCAACTCTCAAGTATTGACTTTGATGCTGTGTCTTCCTCTCTGACCATTTGGCCATGAAGGGCCAGACTATCTCCTCCAAGCAGAAGTGACCTCTGCCGATGCCTGCAGAATACCACTTAGAGGGAACGGGCTTGCTCAGATCCGCCTTAATGAAGTACTAAGCATTTATCGAACTTCGCTTACTTAAACTGCAGTTGGAAAAAAAAAATCTCCAAGGACAATGAAGAAACCAAAATTTCCAGGGAATGTAAATTCTGGCTTCGGCTAATTTTGAGAACAATGATTTCTCTCCTTTACGAGGTGCATAATGAGACAGCCCACAGCCTCAGCTGAGTCGGGAGCAGTCAGCAGAGGGAGGGGAGAAGGGGAGGGGTGCTCCATCCCCAGGGCTGGGAGCCTGCACAGGAAGAGCCGGCTTCACACTAGACAAATGACTCTTTTGTTTTACTTCATTTTTAATTAGCCTCCTTTTTAATGACCTAAGTTAATAAGTGTCAAAAGGTGCAAAACACAGCTTGGCTTTATTTTTAAAGTAGGAATTTGCCTTTAATCTTGGAGGCAAAGCCCAGCCCTGGGTGAATGTGTCTGGTCTGTTGGGGAGACCAAGGCTCTGACTGCTCTGCCATCTCTGGCCTGCCGTGCCTGGACACCTCTGCATAGCGAACCCCAGGGGTCATTCTGATGGACTAGGGACCCGTAGACTCATGCAGCTGCCCAGCATCCCAACACAATTTCACACAAGCTCCCAGTGAGTCACACCTTGCACAGCCCTGAACACCATCCTCTGAGCCGCTGGGGTTGCAGCGGGAAGCAGACTGTGGAAAGGCAAGCAAGGGCCGGGAGAGTGACAGGTGGTAGCACCCCTGAGACCAAAGGAGGAGGCACGGGGAGCTCTCGGGTGACTTCTCTTCCCGGCTCCATTACCACCATCACCATGGGGGTCATGTGTATGCCTCATTTTCCTTGACTTCAGGGACTGAAGGAGAGACAGGGAAGCTATGGGCTCCAAGACTTCGCCCTACCACTACTTGTCCGGTCAGATATGAGAAGGGTTGAGATGCACGGACTTCTGCGGCACACATGCCCGTGTTCCCAACCCTGCCTTCTGCTGGGGCCATACAGACACATTCTGTTTTGTGTACACGTGAGCCCCACTTTACCAGGCTTTCCGCAACGCAGAGCTGCCCCAAAAGGGTAAGAAACCTCCCCAGCGAAGGAACGAGATGGCCTCGCTTTGTAGTTCTCGGGGCCAGATGCCGCAGGTAGAAGGGAAGAGATGCTGCTCCACCCTACCCAGGGTGTCTTAGACTAGATTCCTCACCAGAGAACCGCCGTATTAATTTTGTGGTATTTTATAGCCTGGATAAAAATTCCCCCAAGGCCAGGCTCCAACTACAGCACTCGCGTTTGTTTATGGTCTAATAGTCTGTGCACAGGAGCGGACAGAGGTGAAGAGCTGGTGCAGCTAATTTACCGAAGCACTGGCTGAAGTGGATCAGCCATTCGGCAGGCCCACGTTCAAGGTCACTTTCGTTAGTGCTATCAGAACTCTAACATTTAGTTGGTTCCACTGCTTCACAACCATACTGTCCCCCAGAGTGGATCCAGCAAGGCAAGTGTGTGGGTTGTGTGTGTGTTTGGGTATGTGTGCATGTGTGTGCGCTATGTGTGTTGTGTGTTTGCTTGTGTGTTGTGTATGGTGTGTGTGTGGTGTGTGTATGTGTGCGTGTGTGCACACGCACGTGGGCATGCCTGTGTGATAGGAGTGTGTGGCTGATTCTGCATGGTTCTATCTCCAAATATTTCCTGACAAACATTAGGCCGCACTCTACTCCCTTCTATCTCACAGGGAACAAGTCGAGACGAACAGAAGTACCGAATGTCCCAGAAGAATCCGGGATGACAGGTTTCTGGGTTGATTTATTAAAATACTCCTCAAAGTACACATATGGAAATAAGAGCAGGCTTGTGGCTTAGGTTTGCCGGGGCAGGTAATTTCCATAAAAATTAATATTCTCTACTTTACTGGAACTAAATAATTAAGGAAGAAAGTATATTACAATAATAAAATTATCAACAGAGTTTTGACAAGCAGTCATGTGAGTGTAAATGAAATTTATTTAGGTGCCACTCAAAACCTTGGAATGAGGAGATGCAGAATGCATCAGCAGAGGGATTCTGCACAATGTCTATTTCCTTTAGAAAAGAAGAAACTCAAAATGAGAATTTAATAACCCCAAGTGCCCAAGCACCTCAAGCTCTAATCCAGTAGTACCCCATCATGATTCAGTGTCAGTACATCCGTGCCATAAAAACTGGAACTGCACACACAAACAACACATTTCTGTGCAGGTGTTAGCTGGATACATGGGTTTAGAAGTAGGATGTGGAAAAATAAGTTAATACTCGTATGGAGAGCAACTAAATTTTTCTCCTCTGCTGGAGGCCACGGAGACCTCCTGTCAGTGACTTGGAGCCTGTGAAGGGAGGGCTGTGATCTCTGAGTCCCTCCCTCCTCAGGGCAGGATGACGCTGCTATGTTCTTAAGAGTCCGCTGAGAAGTGGCGAAGTGCTTTGCAGAGCGAAACCTCAGATGTATGAGATACAGGAGACAGAAGGATCTAAACTCCCGTTGCACAGATAAATTCTCTCACACTCAGAGTGTCTAGTACAGTCCTTGAGACCACACAAGCAGGTGGGCCTGCTCGAACGGCCATAAAAGGACACCTGGATAGAGCAGCTTGACTGAACCACTGAAGTTCTTTCTAATTCTAGAGAACAGCACTCCAAATCAAGGCTTTGAATGACTTCTGAGACTTCCTTCTAGAGCTAGTAAATAGATGGCCCCATCTCTCTAGGTCTTCATGGGGCCGTCCCTCTGTTCATCTGTATCTCATCTTCTCATTCTCTTCTTTATTTGCAAGTGTATTGATGCATATGTGGTGGGGGGGTGTGGATGGTTGGGTGGGTGAACACACGCATGTGCACACACACGCATGCACATTTAGAGACCAGAAGTTGACACATGGTATCTTCCTTCATCATTCTTCACATTTTCTTTTTGAGACAGATCTCTTCCTGAATCTGAAGCTCTCTTACCTGACATAACTAAGTTGCCAGCAAGCTCCAGGGATTAACCCCTCTCTGCCTTCCTCATTCTAGAATTATAGACACACATCACCTAAGCACGACTTTTTATGTGGCTTCTTGGGGATCTGAACTCAGGGTCTCAAAGAATGTATTGAAAGCCTTTTACCAATTGGGCCATCTCATCAGCTTCCCTCATTGCTGCCTCTTATAAAAACATCAATTGTATCACATAAGACCCACTCTGCTGAACTTATTAAACCGCAGTTAGTTAACTTGTGTCTCCAACTACAGAGATGTTTGGGGTCAGGGCTACAACAGTTATTTTAAGGAGGAAACAGTACTCAGGGTGGCAAGCAAATAGGACCATGGAAACATCACAAAACCAACAAAGCAACAGTAGTTAGCACACACTTTCCATTAATAACTCTGAACACTAATGGTCTCAACTATACAATCAAAAGACACAGACCAGTAGACTGGATAAGAGAAACTTATCCATCTTTTCTATGGCCCCCAAGAGACACACCCCATCCTCAAAAGACAGACAGACAGGGTAAGAAGATGGAAAAGGCTATTTCAAGCAAATGGGACCAGGAGGTAAGCAGGCACTAATATTCTAATATCTGGTGAAATGGACCTCAAACCAAAACTAGTCAGAGGAGATAAAGGGGGTCACTACATACTATCAAGGGTGGAGAGCCCATCAAAAGGACATCACAAGCCTAAGCATCAAGCTCAAGGGCATTCAATTTCATAAATAGTGGTAGATATAAAGACAGAGGTAACCCCACCATATCGAAAGTGGTGAACTTAGTATCCCGTTCTCACCAACGGACAGGTCATGTGGACAGAAACAGCAAAATATTGGATTAAGTGACATCATAAATCAAACAGACCAAAAGGACATCTACAGAACACTCCCTACTAAACAACAGACTGTGCACTCTTCTCAGCAGCCCGTGAAGTTTTTCTCAAATAGATCACAGAGGATACAGAGGAAGGCTCAACAAACCCTGGAAAACTGAAGCATCTTCCTCCATCCTGTGGTCACGGTAGGATAAAGTTAGAGATAACACCAAGAGGAGCTACACATAATCATGGAGATTAAAGAACACACTCGTGAGTGGTGAATGGGTCATCAAAGAAGTCGAAAAAGAAATAGTTTAAATTCCTAGAATTGAGTGATGATGGAAACATGGCGAAGCCAAGTCTATGAGATAAAACGAAGTCAGTCCCCACAGAAGAGTGTATTGCTCTCCCGACACTACCAAAGCCAGCAGTGTGCAGACGAATGACACGGCCCATCTCAAGGCTTTGGAAAAATGAAAACAAAACTAACCCCAGATCAATAGACTGGGAAAATAATTAATATCAGAACACAAATTAATAAAATCAGAAACAACCACAATACAAAAAATAAATTAAATGAAAAGTTGGTTCTTTGCAAAGATGACCAAAACTGACAAACCTTAGCCAAATTAAACAACGAGAAAAAAAGAAGATACAAATTATTAAAATTAGAGATGAAAAGGAAGGTATAAGGATAGACACCAATGATATTCATAAAATCTCTTTTCTGATGAGGGCTGAAAGAGACATCAACGATAGGTATAGTAAGAACTCATCAGGAGTGGTTTCAAAGCTATGTCATTCACTGCTGTGACCAATGCTGGTCAATCTAAAAGAGAAAGAGACTGTGAGATGATCAGTCCTGAACAGGACATCTGTATCACACCCTTCCCGCCAAGGCTCAGGGAGCTTCAAGAAAAATGAGGTGAAAAGGTTGTAAGAGCTGGAGGGGGAAGATGACCAAGAGGACAGTGTTTCCCAGACACAGTGGGGCAGCTGCACATAGGAATCCACGGGGTGTTTTGCCAGCATGCATAGCACCTGTGGAAACTCAGCCTAGACAGAATCCCAGCATGGAATGAGGACAGTGGGCATGAAATCCCACCCCTAGGTGAGACATTCTAAGATTTGATGGCTATTTGGAGAGGGAGATGACTCAGTGGTTAAGAGCACTGCCTGTTCTTCCAAATGTCCTGAGTTCCATCCCCAGCAGCTCCATGGTGGCTCACCACCATCTGTCATGAGATCTGGTGTCCTCTTGAGGAAGATACCTGATCAGTCATCCTCATCAACTTAGACCATGAAACCCAATATGGACGAGTTCAACAGAACCGCCATATACGGGCTGCCCAAGCGTGCTTCAGCACTGACAGGGTATAAATTCAATTTCATTCACTTTGGAGAGGGAGAGTAAGTTTGCTTTAAGACTGACCCTTAGTGAGTCAACCGTTTCCCAGTGCAAGCCCCACAACTAAAGTACTTTGGCAGTACAAACTGGACTTGATGACTTTTACATTTCTTTCAAGGGAACATGAAATTTTGTGGGCAGGGAAGTGAGGATGGATCCGGGAGGAGCTGTGTGAGCAGGTGAATATGATCAAATTACACGGTATAAAATTCTCAAGGAATGAATAAACGTTATTATTAAAAAATAAAAATAGTTACTTATGCTCTATTGATATATTATATTATATTAGGAGCTTCCAGAAGAAAAGTACCAGAAAATGAAGACTTGAACTATTTCCGATCCCCAAGGGGTGACTGTCAGGACCAACTGTGACTTCAACCCTCAAGTGGGGCTTCTTACAGGTGTTTCCTGTCCATGTAAACACAGAAGTTATCCTTCTTTGGCAACTGAGCCAGGGCAGAGGGTACCATTGAGTTTCAAGGTTGTATTTCTGCATGTTTGATGGTCCATGGCTTTGTCTGTCTGTAAAAGAATAGCAGTATGCGGGGAGTGGCAGTGGACTTCTTTGAAGGCGCATTGGCAGAATGGTTTATGCTGGATGGGTCATCTTGCAAGAATCCCGGGACAAGATATGCCTATCTACTTGGTCTGGGCAGCTTTGCAAAGGCTTCCTGGGTCTTTTAAGATCACTAAGTTGACTCTCCACTCGTCCATCTTAAAGCTCAAGAATCGCCCTTTCTTCCACTCACAGAACGGCTGTTAGTACTTGCCGCTAGCTCACTGTAAAGATCGTAAGTGGCATGGTCATGTCCTCATGTGATCTCAGAGCTAACAAATTAACTCAGCTCCCCTACAGAGCACCAACCTTTGATGTCCCTTTTGAGTGTGTGGCTGAATCCTTCCTGCCTTTTATTCCACTCGGGGAGGGCCTTGTGTAGGGTTCCTCTGTGCACCTCGTGCTGGAGAAGCAGGGGGCTGAGGATCCCTCACGTACTCAAAGCCAGGCCCAGCTTCCACTGCCGGAACCACAAGGCTCAGCGGTGACTCATGCTTCTCAGCCTGTCCCCTGTGCATGTCTAAAGCTCGGAACATTATCCTTGTCACCGTGAAAGGCCCAGCAAATTCCAATTTGCTGTCCTCATTCCATCAAATTACATCCAGTTCCAGCATGTCAGCCGGATGTCATAACTTTCTCCTCTTTACACTCAACATAATTCACTCTCAGCTTTGTTGGAGACCAATTACTCCCCTATTAATTCTTCACCACGAAGAATGCTGCAATCTCGAACAGCCTGGGGGATCCACGGTAAGCTGTTACACACACGACCAGGGGCTCAAACCCCAGGTACTCACAGACTGCTCCCAACATCTTCAGGCCCCTCTAGAATTTGTCTCTGACTGGGGTGGAGGTAAAAGGAGCCTCCTGAGGGGTGGGGCATGTAGGGAGCTGTAGTTTCCAGTGAAGGGTTCCCTTAGAAGCGGCAAGATCCAAAGTTTGTGGGACAATCCTATTGAAACCAGTGGGGTCTACTGCTGACAGCCCCGCGTGCTCCGTAACTGCCAATCTGCAGTTCGGCCAGCCCTCTGCTCCCCACCTGGCACCTCCAACAAGCAAAGAGAGAGCCTTCTAGAAGCCTCCGGAAGCTCCTTTCCGGAGACAGGTTGTTAGCTGCAGGCCTCTGATTTCTTCGCCTGCCTTTCCCTTTAAAGCCGCCACCAGTCGCCTCCCCTCCTCCGAGCACTGAAGAGAGAGGTCAGAGAGCACCAGTTGTGCATGAGAGATGTGAAAATTTACTGCAAATGAGACAAGAGCAGTAAATTCATTTTTATTCAAATTACTGTCATCATCCATTACCACGTCTCCTGTAAACATTGCGCTTCACACAGGGTGACAGCATATTATTATTTGAGATTATACTATTATTAAGTCATTAACATGTCACCCCTGCTTGAAACAATGACTCAGCTTGGTTCTGTATAATAGGACAAGTGAGGGAGACAAGCCGAGGTGACAGGAAGGTTAGTTTTAAGACTGCAGGCCTGGTGGAGAATGACAGCTGGCGCTTACCCACCCAGGTAATGAGGGGCCTGTGCTGTTTTTACGTGGGGACTTCCATAAAGCAGGTTCGTGTGCCGAACCCTGTTCTGTTTGCTTTACCGAACTCACTGGCCAAATCTGAAGAAGGGCCCCCAAGCAAGAAGAAGCTAGACTGAGGGAGATGTGTCCCCTGGTGAAGTCACCACTTCTCCAGTGCGGACAGGCTTCCTCTTCCCAGGACTTTCGGAAACTGGGAGGGTCCAGTGAGGCTTCTGCACAGAGGGACATAACCAGCATTTGGAGCCCGGATCACGCCGTTTCACAAGACACGAGACAGACACCTCCTATGCCATGGTTGCTTCTCCAGCTCCTGATGGAGCTCTCTGACGCCGCTTCCCATGGGGTTAGAAGGATCAAAATGTTAGCTTCTTAGGTGTTACAGACCTGTCCTGCCATATTGCAGCCCTACATTTGCGGGGCATGCAACACATCCATTGGGCGATCCCTCCACCCTGAACAGTTGCAACCATTCCAGACCAGCTCAAAAGCTTTCTCAGAAACATTTCCTATCTTTCCCGCAGTTGTTCTGAAGTCAGAGGCAACAGAGCCCCCTGGTCTGAGTCCCTGTGGTGGGACCTTTTGCTACAGTGACATTTTTTTTGGTGTCCCAGAACTACCATTGTCCACCCTAGCTGAGGTCCTGACTCACAGGTGAGAAGAGAAAGATGATGAGGAAGAGGCAGAAAGGGAAGAGGAGGAGGAAGAGAAGGAAGAGATGCTAAGAGCACCTTTGTGACCTTGCTGGTTGCGAGAACAGCTCCTCGAGGGTTAGGCAGTCACATTCCCGGGGCTTCCTTGACTGCGTCTGGCCTCATTCCACCATCCACTCAGCAAGAGCCAAGGTCAATAGGCAAGGTCTTCCGGGTCAGGGTTTTGAAGGCTTCTTTAGCCACCAAAGTGACGAGTTATGAAGTCAACAACAAGTGTCCCCGCGTTCCAGTGTGCTGCTAGAGATCTTACTTTGGTCTTAGTGAAATTAAGCAACAAGCAAAAATACTTAAAACATAAAGGCACAATTCAAAAGGTTGCAACCTCAAAGATGTGAGCCTGGGGGAATTGGTTGTGCATAGGGGGATGTACATGAATACGTGTCTTGTGCCCATGCCTGTGCATGTGGAGGTTAGAGGTCAGCCTTCTCATTCCTTAGGCACCATTCACTTTATTTCACCAGATAAGAGTCTCTTACTGACCTGGAATCTACCCAGTAACCAAGGCTGACAGGTCGTGGAGCTCCAGAGACCTGACTGTCTCTCCCTCCCCAGCACGGGGATCACAAGCACAGGCCACCACACCTGCGCTTCTCATGTGGATGGAACTCAGGGACTCAGGTTTGTGCGTCAAGCACATTAGTGAGTGAGCTCTGCCTGCAGTTCTGACTTCGATACTCTGAAAGCCCTGACTGCACGGGGTTCCGGCAAACTGTCTTTAAACACTTGAGTTGAGGAGTTGGCAAATGTGAGTCATTCATAGGCTTTGAACTTGATCTTTGCCCCCGTGAGGGGCTGTCTTCATTCTCTTTAAACTTCTCTAGGCACCTGAACAGCAAAGTCCCTCCTCCCCATTCCCAGTATTTTCCTTTCCTCATCCCTGTGTGTGCAGCTCCCTTCAAAAAAGAGGATCTCGGCTCTCTTTGGCTTCAGGCCCTCTCTGCTAAGGAGCTCCTCTTTGAGCTGGCACACAGAAGCAGAACAGGCCTTCTGGCCAGGCAGTCCAGGCCTGGCTCCAGCAACCGTGAGGTCTGAATACCAGCCCAAGGCTCCACCTGCCACACACAGCAGCTTCCCTCTTGTGCCACAACCAGCAACTTTGCTCTTGATCCTTAATCTCCCTCATCTTGTCCAGGCACAGATCCTCAACAGTCCAAATTTTCTTCCTAAGATTCGTCCCTGTGACCACCAACCTCCCCCGGCCCTTGTATCAGTGGAGCCCTGTACTGGGGACTGTATACAGCATTTTCCTTCCAGGCCTGTTTTGTGTCAGAACGATAACAGTAATGTTGAAAGGAGAAAGTTGAAAGCGTTCTGCAGATTTGATTAAGGGAATGTCTGCGGAGATACTGTGCATGTGTCTTTCTCTAGACTCACTGGCTAGAAAAGTGCACAGGGCTACATCGCTCCAATTCCCTGCCCTCAGACAGGTAGAGCTTTCTATGTTGCAGGAGTGCAGGAGACAGGGCCAAGGCCCAGGGAGATGAAACACGGTCGTTGCATTCAGTCATCCCGACTGACATGCCAGGCCCCAGTTTGATGGCTATGACTGCAGAGCGTGAGTGAAGCCAGGTGTGACTGCAGACTGATGCCCCGCTCCTCCACCACCACGGGATGAAAGACCTAGGCTTCCATCCCTCTGTCATCCATCTACGAGAGGGACTGGGAAAAACCAAGCTAATTCCCGGAGAGTTCTACCGTGGCCTCAGGGAGAGGCGGTGAGATGTGTGTAAGCAGAACAAGCTGCACGCCTTCCTGCTCTGAACATCTTCAGCAGTGGGCTTCTCATGGGACCTCTGGGGAACGTGGGCGATGCCCCAGACCCAGGGTCCTGGAACCCTCAGAAGCAGTAAGTAGAGCAGTGGAGGTCGGAATCCATGAGAGCTCCCAGAAGCAAGTGGGGCAGTGAGAACCAAGACAGCACGGTCTACATGAACCATAGGAGCAAGAGCACACAGTGACCCCATGGGACGGGGAAAAGGAGCTCTAAGCCTCATAAGGACAGACAGATGCAGGAGTCAGAGAGAACTGTTCAACCTAGCACTGCTGGCTCATGGGAAAGGTCTAATGGATTAATTACTCCTCTTGCTGCTGTAACCAAACACAGGACAAGAGGCAACTTAAGGGAGGGGAAGTCTCCTTTGGCTCAGAGTTAGTTCTAGATGACACAGTTCATTATGGCTTGAAATCAGGGTGGCAGGAACTTGAGGCATCTGATCATGTGTTCCCAGACGGGAAACAGAGGGTAGCCAGGAAGCAGGGCTCGCTCTGTTATAAAACCTCACATCCCATGCCCAGTGATTCACTTCCTCCCTGGAAGCTACACTCTCTAAATGGTCTACAATCTTTCAAAGCAGCACCCGACTAGGGACTCCAACACATCAGCCCGTGAGGAGGGAAGCCATTTCTCGTTAAACAATAGCAAGTGTTGAGGGCAGATATGGGGCTTGTGTTTTTCATGATTGGTTCTGACGCCTGAAATGTCTGGCGCACAGTGGGTCCTCGGTGAAAAACCTTTGTTAACTAAGCAAGGAGCTGTACTTTCCTCCTTACCAGGTTGAGTCCCACTGGCCAGGGCCAGAAACTAGTTCTGTGTCCTTACAGACTGATTCATAAACAATCATTGAATGAATGAAGAAAGGAAGGAATGAATGAAGGAGTGAGTGAGTGAGTGAGTGAGTGAATGAGTGTATACAGGAACGCACAGAGCTAGTATAGCCTGTATTCACTGGACAGAAATATGTATGTGATAGCTGCTTTCATGAAAACTTATATTATCTGCAGTAACAGGACTCTGTGCTCACAGCTGTGCCTGCAGTGCAGAAAGGATGGGGAGCATGGTGAAATCAGTCCCAGCGCTTGGGAGGCAAAGGCAGTTGGAGCTCAGCAAGTTCAAAGCCAGCTTAGTCTACAAAGTGAGTTCGAGGCCAGCCAGGGTTACATATGGCAAGCCCTCGTCTCAAAACAAAAAAAATAAAAAAATAAAAATACTGAATCCAGGTAGATATGAAATGAACCTGCTTTAAGATCAATGGAATGCTGCTCTCTGGGGGTCGTTAAAATCTCCTTGGCAGCAGGATTTATGTGAAGTAGGGGGTGGGGGATTCCATGGACAAAGCAGCTCAAAGGTCTGTGTTAAGGCAGTTAGAGTGTGCAATAGGAATAAGCTACTCAACCAGGAGTCAACAGGTAAGTCTTTAGGAGCTCTGGCTCCCTTCTTGTTTGTGTAAATAAAGTTTTATTGAAACACACCACACTCACTCGGTATCGGTATCATATTATTAAAGTGGCAGCACTGAGTAGTCACAGCAAGGATCAAGTGCCCACAAAGCTGAAAATTCCACTTACCCCTCCACAGAAAGTTCTGCCAACCCTGGCCTAAGAGCAAGCATTTGTAAGAGGTTACCAATGCACAGGGCCCGTCTGCGTCCTCTGCATGCCTTAGCCCAATTCATCTTTCTACTAGCCTGCCAGATGAGAATCATCACTGTCTACATTTTGCCTCAGGAGGACACTGGTTCTCAGAAGAAAAGATGTGCCCTACTCGGGATCTGATGAAGAGAAGGCAGAAGAACTGGGGCGGGACCCCAGGCAAGGGCACTGTGCCCTATTTAAGCACTTGTTCCAGGTGGACTGTGAGTGCTGAAAACAGATGTCCTCCCTCTGTAGACCCTACCATCTCCGCGACATCTGCAGACAGGCAACTCTGTGAGACTCCCAGCTGTCATCCACCAAGCTGCCTTCCTGATCGCACATGATTCTTAGGTATTTCATCCAAATACAAACAAGAGAAACGTGCTAGGGTTTGCATGAGACAAAAGCCAGGCTGAGAGTATCACTCCCAAAGCCCAGAAAAATCTATGCCGATAGCATCATAATCAGATGATCAGCTTCTAACAATGTCTGCATCATTCTCTTCATGCCCTTGGCCTGCCTGGAACAGGGCAGGGGGAGTGAGAAAGCATTTTTTTTTTTTGCATCTAACAGAATATTTCAGCCTAGAGAAACATGTCAAGTTCAAGTACCCCGTCCCCAGATGCACACACCTTAAGGAAGCGGTGGTAGTTTAAAACTAAATGCAGGATTGTATTCTGCTTCACACACTTATTTAAAATAGTGGTCAAACAAAGAGCTGCTGTTTAAGAAGAAATGGAAATAATTCCAAAGTAGTTAGAAAACAAATTACATAGTGTGTGTGTGTGTGTGTATGTGTGTGTGTGTGTGTTTGCTGGGAATTGAACCTACAGCCTCAAACACATTAGGCAGGCAAATGCCCCACAACTGAGTTGAACCCCAAGCATACGTTTTATCTTTCACTCTTGAGACAGGGTCTCAGTAAATTGTCTAGGACGTTGTCGGGCTCACTCTGTAGCCAGGAAAACCTTGAACTTGCCATCTTCCTGCTTCCCCAGTAACTAGGGTTACAAACCTGAACCATAAGGTCTGCCTTAAAATTAAGACCTTGATGAAGAACTTCCTTCCTCCCTCTTCTCCTCCCTTCCTCCCTCTCTCCCTCAGTTTCATCTCCCCTTCCTTCCTCCTTGCCACCGTGAAGAAGTTGACAATATGTACATATACCAGTCACAGGTGGAGACAATCCACTCTCTGAAACTCAAGTGATCCACAGACACAGAATAATGGCATGTGTTGGGAGGACATGCACACTGAGCAAGTGACACTTTTGTCAACCCTGGCGCCTTTTTAATTATATCTGGCTCATGCTGCTTCTCCAACTACCATTCTCTGAACAAATACTAGAAACAAGTCACCGAGAGAATTGACAGTGTAACCTAGCACGTGTCTAGTCCATGCGGAGATAACCCCTTATGCTGCCTTGGAGAAGAAGACCCAGAGCATGGACACAGGGGCCTGGGAATGATATCCTATTTCAGAACCTCAGCCAGAGACTCCAGGCTGTCCCCTTGTGGCAAGTGCAGCAAGGGCACCCAGGTCACACCAGGTAAATGTGTGTGTATAGTTAGTCACCTTCTGGGCCTTAAGAGGGGTGAGTGGAGGGGGCTTTCTTCAGAGAACTTCCTTGACCACCTCTGGGCTACTTTGTTTCCCAAGCTGTTCTCTATGGTTAGGTCCTGAGGGAGGCCGCCTCTGCGTAGGGATTGCTGGGTAGAAACTCGCCATCCAGTGCTAGAAAAGTGTGTTGCTAGGGACACTGCTTGTGTCCAGCAAAACGTGGATACTGTTGTTTTCATTGTCTCAGTGACAGGAAATGTCTTCCAAGCTGGGCTTCATCTTCTCTGGCTGAGGTAGGAGACCATTGAGATTATTAGGCGTGTGGCACAGAGATCTGAGGATATAGATGCATATCCTATATAGAAGTCTGCAGGATTAGCCTCAGGCACAGCACAGGTGTGGGCCAGGTGAGGAGCAACAGCACGTGTCAGGGAAGGATGAGTATTCACGTCTCAGAGGCAGGGACTCTCAGGCCTGCATTTGGAAGGACCTTGAATTTAAGAGGGAGGCCCCTGTCTATCCGCGAGGATTATAAGGCCAGGCTTCTTGTTGACCCCAACAATAGGCGTAGCGGACGAGGACTGAAGCATTCTGTGACTGAGCTAGAGTCCTGGAATGCAAACAGGGAGCAGGAAAAAAATCCACAGCTTATCCGTTTCCTCACAGAACTTGTATGGTGGTACCCTCCACAAAGATCCACCAACCACATCACACCAAGTCATCCCCGCAACCAGCCCTGCAAGCCAACAGTGGAGCACCGCGCCCAAGACTCCTTGCCTTGCTCAGGCTTGCCAAGAAAAATCTCCGGCAATCTAACTTCCTAATTTCCAACCAAGAAGCCAGCCTCCATGAGTTCCCTGGAGGGTGTCAGGGGGACTGGGGACCTCCTGTGTTGGGGGCTGTGTGGCCTCAGCTTCCTCCTCATACCACTGCTGTACCCCTGAGGTTCCCAGGGCTCCTGGTACTTGTGGAAGCTGCAAACTCACCAAGTTCCCTCCAGCCCATTATGAATGGGGGCTCTCAAGTGTTCGCCGCTGATTAGACAACATTATTTCTATTATCCTACTGGGCTTCACACGAGGAGTCGAGGCACTTGCCTTGATTTGAAACTCGCAGACACCAGGAGAATTTGCTGATTGCTAATGAGAAAGCTAAGGTTTTGTTGGTGCCATCTGGGACTGTCTTGCTGTGGGCTGAGATTAGGATGAGGAGTTCGACATAACACACTGTATTAAGCAGGCAGTGACTTTGTTATGGGCTCAGTATAACTTTTCATGCCTGCTGTACGCCGAGAGCCCAGTCCGAAACACCTTTTTTCCAGAATATGAAACACAATATCTCCACGCTCATTGCATTATTTAAAAAGGGGCAATGTGGTTCGTAACTTTACATTTATTGCATACTTTTAAGCCACTTGACCCATATAAATATTGCTATGGAGTTGCCTTCAGTTATTAAATTCTTATTGCTTATAAAAGGGGCAACAGGAAGTGTCTAACCTACAGTCCGGGGTGCAGGGAGGGCTAGGGAGGACGTAGGAGCCCAGGCGGGGGTGTAACGGAGGGGTGCAGAGAGCAAGTCAGTTTCAACTCCGTTCTCTTCTTTCAAGCCTGGATTTTTTTTATTATGATTATATTTTATTTTGTTCCTAGTTGTAGGCAGTAGGTTGTTTTACTTTAGTTCAAAGAATTACATACTGGCATGGCAAGTGACATTGTGCCTTTCTCCTAATTAAAACGGAACCCCACTCTTAAAAGACACTGGTTGAAAGAAGTTTTTTTTCTTTTTCTTTTTTAATTTCAGCAACACAGCTGAGGCCAGATAAAAACAGGGCATCCACATTTATCAGGGTTCAAAGCCGAGTCTCCTCACTGTGAAAGGGAAGCAAACTGTGTCTTCACTGTCAGGCTTGTATCCTTACAAACTCTGCCTCCTTTCCTCCCCCCACCCCTGCCCTGCTCCTCCCTCTCCTAGTAAGTAGACTGGGCCAGCTGCACTAGCCATGCCCGCCTGGTCCGGCACAGTTCTCAAATGACAGTAAAGCCACAAACACCTTAAGATCCCTCAAAGCTTTTCTACAGAGTTTAGCTTTGTTTGTTGTTTGTTGTTTGTTTTTAAACCAGCAAGGTCTTTTGCACAATACCATGTAGAACACTGGGACTCAATTCCTGTTTGAAGGATGCAGTCAAGAAACAGCACTTGACCACCCTAGCACAGAGCAGAAACAGATATACATAGGCTCCGCTGGTTGCCCAGCCATGAGTATGATTTGTTTTTAAACGCGTTAAGAACTCCTCCTGCTACCGCAGAGCCCGCGTGAGTGGGGACGCTTGCGTTTCCCTTGTACATTAAGGACGGTCCCAACCACACATTAACATGGAGCGTTTTCCTTGTCATTGCTTGGGGTCAAGTCTTTAAACACAGAGGTTATTGCTGTCAGCACAGGACCTTTTCCCTCCTGCCACTCTCTTCAGAGACGAAGGGGAAGCTTTCCCTTCGTCTACCGCGCTGTGCGCAAACTCTCCGCCACCGTGTCCCGGAGTCACGGAAAGCATGAAGCCAGACTGTGACCTTCCATTTCAGTGACAGGGTGGGAATCCCAAGAGCAGTGGTCGCATCCTCTGGTATTTAGAAAAGTGTCATGTTTTCTTTACAGAGAAAACTGTCAGGTTGTTGTGGGCATAAAATACAACCCTTCCTGGATTGCGACTTGCTTGCTTGCTTGCTTGCTACAAAATGTCACCTGGGCACATGACATGTTTTTCTTTTGCTCACAGATACACACACACTATTCTAAGATAGTCGGATGTTGCTGAGAGCAAGTCCAGCTGCCTCTATGTCCCAGTCATCTCTCTTCTTAACGACAGATTTTGAAATTTATGAGCAGAAGAGTGTTCAGGCAAGAGGGAGGTCTGACCATGGACTCCCTTGCTTGGTCTCGAGACCAGTTACTGTGCAGGCCACCTCTCTTCTGAAGGTTCTCTCTTCAGCAAACCCCATTGACTATGGACAGCAGAAATAGAGGACACACTGTGAAGGTCTCTCAGAAGGCCACCAGAAGACAACCAATGCGTCTGCACAGCCGGGCTGTGGCTCCAGACATTAACATGGGGACAGATAGTTCTCTTACCCATGCCTGTCACCTGCAATACGTCAGGCCGGTTCTGCCTGTGTATCTTAGTTTTTCATCCTGGCCTATTTGTGAAGCCCCTCTCCATTTCTGGGTACTACTTCTGGAAGCATGCCTCAGGGGCTATACTTAATAAATGCTGAGTGATTTGGGTGACATGAGAAGCCCAACAAAACACCAATACCAGTATTTTTCCCCCTTTTGTTCCTTCAAAGATCCAAAATAGGAAAAAAAATGTGTCCCCTTTAGAAGTCTTATGCTTTGGTTAACATAAGTGTGACATTTAAATAATGTTTCTTTTTTCCTCTTGTTAAATTAGCACTTAAAAACAAGCTAGCAACAACATCAAGGCATTTCTGTAAGTCCATCTGAAGATCTGAGTATGATGCCCATCCCTGACCAGCCTGCTATAGCCCTCAACCTGCTGGCAAAAAGATCAAGTAAGAGTCCCATCGGCAAGACTCCCAAGTGCAACACAAGTCAAGGCTAGGGACATTTAGGCTGCACAAGGACTATTACGGGAGGAGATAGAATCAACCAAAAAACAGGGATATGCCAACCGGTACAATAGATTGATTCTTCAGTGATTCCATCTGGGACTCTGCTCAGGGCATCCCTGCCTAGCACCAACCATTTCCCTCTAAGGATGCCGACGTAGGGGTGGAGGAGAGACCAGCACAAGGGACACTGGCTTACAAACATACTGGGTTTCTCTCTTAGCAGTTTGCATGATTTGAAAAATATGCCATGCAAACCAAGGAACAGACACTTTAATTACCACCGAGTACGCTGGGTCTGCTGGGGACGTAGCTGGAAGGTTCTGTGGCTCCATGGCTAGGGCAGAATTTGAGACCTGCTCCCCTTTCACCAACTCTGTGTGACAAATAATATTCCACCTGGAGAGAAGAAAAGAAAACACACACACATACAGAGAGAGGGACACACACAGCGTGGAGGGAGGAGGATCTTTTGCCTTTCCCCAGGAATGAGATTAATTTCTTGTAGTCATATCCACACATTCTAGGGCTCCAAACACCTGCCCTTCAAGAGTTTGCCTATGTATGTTGGTCACTAATCACTTCTGCCATATTTCTATTCATTACAAACTAGCAAGCACAGAGAAATGCAGTCTTCACTAAGAAAGGTTTGCCCCCCCCCTTTTTTTTGGTTTGACTTTTTTTGTGCTGTGTGTGTTTTTGTTTTGTTTTCGGATTCTATTGCTGCCTTTTCAGCACTGGCATCCAAACACAACTGCTGTCTTCTGAAATCATACCAGCGTGTTTAGCCAGAAGCTAGCTGAATCTCTGGAAGGCAGTATACCCACCATGTTCCTGAGGGCGGTACCCATGCCCTGCTGAGTGGCAGCAGAAGCCTGATGGTACACTTCTGTGTCGGTACAATGGTGGCAAGGCTGCAGGAAAGCATCCTGAGCTCGAGGCCAGATCCCGGGCAGCACAGGCATCTGCAGAGGGCCTGAGCCGGACTTTAGGGACCCTCTTTATTCTGGCGGTTCGGAAGGTAAAGACTTAAAAAACTCTCTGCAGACACCTTGACATAGCACAAGGCCCTTGCAGCCGGACAGTTTCCCAGATTCTATATTCAATCTATTCTCTTTTCAATGTCCAGGCTGACTAGGAGAACAGAAAAGACAAACTCATTCCTCCCTCAACGTGAAAGAATTTTACTGGAAAAAAAGAATATTCTCCCCACTTGGAAGTGAACTTTGAGCAGAGAGGTGGCCCTTGACACCACTGCATAAGTTTCAGGTTCACTCCTGGCGGGCATGAGAACTCTGAGGCCAAACACAGCCAGCTGAAAAGGTGCACAAAGAAAACCGTCTTCAGACATCCATCCCGAGCAGCACATTAGCCCACCGCAATGGTTCCCCTCACGCACAGGAGCCCCATCCTCCTGTCATCTCACTGAAGCCGGCTGAAATTTTCTGACAGAGCCAGTGTCCATGTCTGGCAGCTATGTTGCCGGCCCTGCCCTTCCAGTCCAGTAATTCACTCCATGCTTCTTTTTTAAAAAAAAAAAGTATAATAATAATTCCACAAAAATTAACATTATTTTTCCTTGAACATATTAAGGCAAGCACCTAGCTTCTGATGGCAGAACCGTAGTTCCTTCCTCTTGGTAATATATAGTATTGAAATTCCAAAGGTCTCTGGTACATATCAGCCATCGCCTCATGTCAAAACCATAGAGTTCGGCTATAAAAGAATATAATAAATTTAAACTGACCTAACTGGGTTTTTTTTTTTTGAAAAGCAGTCTTTTTGTTGTTGTTGTTGTTAATTTTGTATCTATGGGCTGAGCTCCGTGTACCCACATACTGATTTGTTGTTTGTTTGTTTTATTTGGTATTATTACTAGTGTACAATTGTGAAATTGCCAAGGCTTCAGTGAGAGCACTCTCACAGACTTTGAAGTGAAGCGGGACCTTGGAAGAAAGTGCAACGCTAAGGGAAACTTGAAACCGGCTTCTGAAAGGCCACTTGCACAGCCAAGGTACCAGGATCTGTCCGGGAGGCAGTCTTAGAGGCTGGCCCTAGGGAATATTCTCTAAGGGATCTTCCAGCTGCCCCTTGGCCCTTTGGCTCCAGCCACCGGCTGTGTTTTGCGCTTCTGCGTGGGTGTGCGTTTCGTACACGGAAGCAAACTTGCTCACTCGGGTTCAAATGTAATCAATGTTTTTGTTTTGCAGCTTTGTAAAATGAGTCTTTGTTAGCCGAGCTCCTGTTGTTTCCCCAACACCCAAGGAAATCCCCGGCATCAGAGTGCCCCCAAAAGGCAGCCAGGGAAATGAGCAGGGGCGCTCTGACCTTTAGCGAGACAGCTAAGGTTATGCACATAACATTTGCTTGTTTACTCTGCAAAATAAGCAACGAGTTGGAAACTCCGAGCTTCTGCCCGCGCCTCCCCGCACTTAAAAAACACAACAACACGAACCAGGCTGCCGGGCTTCCCAGATCGGGTGCGCAAGGGCTGTTATCTGCTTTGCTCGCTTCTATCCCGATGCAACTTTAATAACAGGAGCCAAGACTGCTCAGAAAATCACAGCTGTAGCTGGAGGCCAAAAAAAGAAGAAGAAAATTCAGGAGAACAAGGTGCACCCCTCCCCCAGCCTCACCTAAAAGCAGGGTGGCACTGGGCTGGCAGGGGGCAGGTGTCCCTCGATCGATGGCCGCAGAGGGCTGGTGGCCATCAAAACCGGTCGTTGGATGGATATGATTGTAAAAAAAAAAAAAATTAAAAAAAAGTACAGATCGGTTCACAGTGGACCTCAAACCATGTCAGCTAAAACCAAAGAGACAAAAAGTGACAGCTGCGGAGAGTACACTGCCGGCAGTCAACGGCGCCTGTGATTTATCGTTCCATCTGCCTCGCCGCTGTGAGGACAAGTTCCCCCTGATTTGGTTAAAATGAAAAGGACCTCAGAGAACGCAACGTGGGTTTTGAAAATGTGCAGAAACTTTTTTTTTTAATTTCCTGATTTATGGCCCTTTTTCCTTTCAGAAAGTCTGCCTGCCCAGGAACTCAGCAGGAATCGGGGTTTGCACTCCTGCCCTCAGGCCCGGTGGTGTTGGGGGTTAGGGCTTAGCACCCCAATCCTGCCATAATGGTCCTGCATGAGGGCCATGGGGACTGTGGCTTGCAGCCTCCCGGAATGCTGAGCAGCTAGCTCTTTAGGCCCCAGGTGCACCCAGTCCCAAAGGGACAACAGGGCCACCAAGAGGGGGCCCTGGACCTGGCTGCTCACTTGCTCCCCAACCCTCCCAGTCTGTGAGTCCCTGGAAGTTCCTCCTTCTGCCCTGCCGTCGGATTCTAATAAAAGTTTTATGTGGGTCAGCACATTTTCAACCAATTTCCCATGACGAGGCCTGTTGGTTTCGGTGGTGCGTGGAAACTGGTGAGCTCTACTGTCTCAGGGGCTCTGACCCCGGGCATGCACTTCCTGGCTGGAGGTTTTAGGCCTCTCTCAGGTCCGACCTGGTGTCAAAAGCTGGCCTGTCTTCTGTCTCAGGATGTTGGCTTTACCTCTCAAGTGTTTCCTGAATTTTCAAAAATTCTTTCTCTGGCTGCCTGTCCATAGTGGCTTAGTGCTCAAAAAAAAAATTACTTTTTTTCTTTTATTTTTGAGAAAAAGCGAAGAGGGGGAGGAGGAGAGGGGGTGGTAAGGGAACAGGAGAGGGAGAAAGCAAAGCTTGGCAGCTACTGGATAGTAGAGCTTGTCCCCAGGGGCCAGTCCCACTCTCGGGCCGTGTTCCTGTCAGGCGGGGGTCAACATGTTTTACCTCTTTTTTCATTATTCAAAATAAGTACTGATGTTATGTTTTAGCTATTTAAAAGCCAGCTGCCTCGTTCATTTCAGATAGTTCTGCCGGTATGAATGCATGTGGTAATAGCTGGTCTGTGTATCGTCTTTCACAAAATCTTGCCTTTCAGAGCCTCGGTCTTCAAATGATATCAATCAAAATTTATGCAATTCAGAATCCATATGTATAGGGTCCCAGTTCACCTCATTTAATGATAACAGTAAACCACATGTTGTGTACATGTCTAAAACACTTTTCTCCTTCTTGGCTGTGGTAACCCTAGGGGCGCTCGGCTGCGCACAGCTTGCCCAAGTGCACAGCGTCATACATTGATTAACACTTGGCAACAACGGAAATCTTGAATAATAGAACGGCGAACGAGGTAAATGCAAACTAATAAAACAAGGTGAGTGTCAATAATATTTGAAGATGTATGTTAATGCAAACACTCGAGAAAGGCCTGAGAGGCTGGGAGAAGCCAGCTAATACGGAGGCTCAGAATTGGCTCTTACTAAACCGCCTTAAAGTTGATCTGCACTCCAAAGAGGTGTGGTGACGTGTGGAAAATACATGATTTGCACCGGCTGGGTTAAGGGGTGGAAGGAGACCTCTGCCCCTCACTCTTACCAGGCTGGCTCCAGAGGAGGCCCTGTTGCTTCTGCCCTTGTGCTTAGAGTAGGGGGAGGAGCGGGGAGAGACTCCTAAAAATGAGTCCATTATTATAATGTCTAGGTGAGAAATAAAAAATTAAAGTGGGATTTTAAAGACTTCATCTGTATTAGCTTTGAGACCTGGTGATAGAGTGCTTGGGGTGCTTTTTTTTTTTTTTTTTTGTCATTTCTGGTGGTGGTGTTGCATTGGATTTTTTTGGTTTTGGTTTTGTGCTTTATTTTGTTTTGTTTAGAGAAAGACTTTTGTAAGTGCTTTGGTGGGGCTTAGTTTATTGTGCTTGGCGGTCCTTTCAGAGAAGCAGCTCAGGTTCATGAGAAGCCTGGCCACACAGTGATGAACGCCTCAAATGAAGAAATCCTTTTGCAGGTCGGTTTTTATCCAAAGCAAAACTGGGCACTGTTGGGTGTTGCAAAACGTGTTTGCCTCCGACAGGATGCATTATTTACTTCAGGTTTAATATACGTTACAAATAAGATTTGCTTTCCAGGAAAGGCAGTAAACATTTGGCAAGGGGAGAGCCAAGCATTTTCCTTAATTTGTTTTGGCAAATCTGAAAAATGAAGGCCGTTACGCACACTTCTGTATCCCAAAAGCAGAGCAAGGAGCAAATATTTTAAGAAGATTGCAGTTATAATTAAACATGCCACAATGTGGTGGGGACCCAGAAGACACAGGACTGTGCACACCACTCTGAGGACAGGGGTGGGGGTAAAGGAACAGAAAATGCGAGAAGCAGAATCTGACAACATTTCTTTTGGAAATCCTTAAAAAAAAAAAAGCAAGGAAACATCAATTATTCAACATGAAATTCAAGGTTTTTTTTCCCCCTTGAAAGGGGGCATCTACCTACGTAGATATTCGAATTTTTGTCATGTGATATTCAGGGTTTAGGCGGACAATTATACTGAAGAATTAAGCACACTTTTATTTTGATTAACTGTGATCAGTTCCTAAAACCGTGAGGTGAAAAACGCAGCTCTTGCCGGCCACATCTGTGTCTTCCTTCCCTGCCCGCCAAATGAGCCACGCCGAGGCAGGAAAGCTGTTGACAAATTAATACTTTAAGAAAATAAACTATGGTCATGTTCAACACAGGGCAACTTTATCCTGATTAATTTGTGTTGGAGGCTCTCCAGCCCCCATTTACAAAGCCCCGCAGTTTGTACAAATGTAATTTCCTAATATTTACAGGAGGAAAGCCTCAGCGGTTAAGCTGCGCCTCCAGTGTGAGTTTTGTGGTTTGTAAAAAGACAATAAAAATACAGAGAGGTAATTGTAAGAACATTTGAAAAAGAAATGGAAAAAAAAAAAGAAAGGATTTCCCCCCTCCCTCTCCTCCCCCTTCCATGGCCCTATAAAAACAGGCTGTGTGTGTAGGAGACTGGCAGGAATGGACAGCCAGGGCATACCGAGTGAAGTTTTAAGTAATCTAACACCTAATGCTTAATAATGTATCCGTGCAACTGAATAGAGCTAACAAACCCGCAGAACACCCAGGGTTGTTCTTAACATGACTCTTCTGCATCCCGACACAATCCATCTCTGTCGGCCTACACCGTCTTGTCATTTTATGTGCTTATTTATATCAAACATTAGGCACTTGTCTGACTTAATAAATACGAGAGGAAAGAAAAATGCTGTTGTAATGTGTCGCTCTGTTCTGAGAATATTAAAAAAATAACCTTTAGTTTTAATGAGATTTTTTTTCCTTCATCAGTTTACACAATTTTCCAGATGTAAAATGAGCTTTGGGCTGTAAAATATTTTATCACATTGTCTTACACAATAAAGATTAGATGTTTTCTCTCTCTCAACTGCACCGCAATTATTTTTTAGTGTTTGCAAATCATAATATCATTTAAAAACCATATTTTACACCTCATCTAAAATACTTTTATAGCTGTATGATGGAAAAAATAACATCTATTTAACTAGTCTTTTAAGTGGCTGTTATGTGCTTTTGTGTAATTTCCCAGGAAAAGGCACGGCTACAAAAAACTTAGCTTTCCTTGAAAACAATTCTCCCAAGCAACATCTTTGCAAAAAAAAAAAAAAAAAAAAAAAACCCAGAATTTAATTCCCCAGACTGGAAAGCCCAGAGTGCCGGAATGTAAAAATAGTAGCCCTGTCATTTCACATTCATTAAGTGTGAAACTCAGAAATTAATAATGTAAAAATATGCTTTTTAATTAGTCTTACATTCTGCCCAATGTACTTAAATGGGATCAGCGGCTCCCTAATGATTTTTTTCTTAATAAAGTATTAGCCTGTGATGCGCTGAGGTTGACAGGTATGATAAACTGGAAAGTACTTTTGGAGGCGTATGAATGATACCAAAATAGTACTCGCCCATTTAAATGTAATTAACATCAGGGAGCAATATTACAAGAGAAGCCTGCAAGATTTTTATTTCGTGTTTTTTTTTCATTTCTTACTTTATGAGTGGTTTGATGATTGCAGTAGTGATTTTATAATTTAATTACCTTTGCTGAAAGCTAAGCTTCCACTAATGGCAGGTCAACAGGATCATAAAGCAGACTTCAAAAATATTAAAAAAGAAAGTAAATCCCGTTAGATGGGGCTCTCTAAATACCATGTACACACAGTTGTTCCTGGGTAGGCAAGAGTGTTGTATGACTGTGTGTGAGCAAGTGGGTGTCTGCATGTGTGTGTAAACACATATTGATTGATGCCTATAGAGAGATGCCTAGATTGACAGAAGCAATATGTGAAATTTCCACAGGTTAGCTCAGAAGTATGTGGTGGTTAGAACCATTGGCGGGGACTCCCACTACTTGGACTCTCCAGAAAATCGGTGCTGTGAATTCTTGAATACTTCAGTTTGGCAGAAGACCTAAGATGGTCCCCAAAGTATTTTGATCAACTCATCAAATGAAAAGTCGTTATTGAATGAGAGGACTCAAATCAACTGTGGTTGGATTATCTTCTGCCGAGTGTTCAAGTCTCCAGAAGACACTGACAGTGCTGGGTCCCTTCGTCTAAGTCACCAACAACAAGCAGGAAACAGGCTTCCTATCTCGTCAACACGCTGATTGTCACTAGGGCGAATCAGAACGTCCTCTCAGCTGTGGGTTAGTTGAGTCCCAGGTGATGGTCTCTTTCAACACAGGATACGTGGAAAAGGTGACATTGTGTGCAGTCTGGGATGATACCCAAGAAAATTATGAATATCTCCCTTCGGCCAGGCTGGGAGCAGGTTCTATACTGTGTCTCAGAGAAGCTCTAGAAGTCTGTAGGAGGCAGGAAGCCCATGGCCTGTGTCTTAGGAACTCTCCTGGGGGCTGTAGATCGGACAGCAGCTGAGAACTCCTCCAGTGTTTGCCATGGAACCTACATTCCTGAATTTCAACAGAGCCTACAAAGTCTCCTTTTCATTTCACTCGAGGAGGAAGAAGACAACGGCTCCGTGGGTTCTTTCTTAGGGCAGGTCTGAAACCTGTGTGGAGCACTACTTAGACAAAGCACTTCCTCTGTGTCTTCATCTGCTCAAGATCAGCGAGGGTACAAAGGCCTGGCTGCTGTCTGTGGCTGTAGGAACCAGCTCATTGACTGACTGGCCTGTCTGCATTTGCTGACAAATCTTCATGAAACTGTCCTTGTTTATTTGCCCTGCTCATGCAGAGGCATTTGTTCCTTTTGCCAATAGAGATTGCAGTTCAACAACAACAACAACTAAAAAAAAAAAAAAAAAAATAGAAACTGTATTTAAAAAAAAAAACTTGATCTTTTAGCTATCTTCTCTGTGCTTTAATCAGTTCTGCTTTTTTAACTATCACCTTTGGTTAGCTCAGAGGTTCTTGACCATCCTAATGCCATGACCCTTCAACAGTACCTCATGTTGTACTGAGCCCAAACCATAAAATCACTTACTTTTGCTGTGTACCATCCATACTACTATGTGTATTATGGTACTACGCCTGTAGGGCCACGCCTGCACTACAGAACCATTTGCGAGCTGGGCAAGGGTCTGGAGATTTAAATACACAAAGACACACAGAGATACGGGTCATCCTTGAAACAAGAATGCCCCCTTTATCGTGTACCAGAGCCGCTGATATATGGATAGCCACGCCCCCAGCTAAACCCACCAGAAACCACTCCTTCTACCATCAGGAACTCCTGAGGGTCTTATGCTCAGAATAGCTGCAAACACAGGAAAAACAAGTTGTTTTGCTCAGAGCAGCTGCAACCAGTTTGTTTACAGGAAATTCAGGGTCTGGGTCCACAGCCTCAAATTGTTGCTACTTTACAACTGTAATGTCGGTACTGTTATGAATCATAATGTAAATATCTGTGTTTTCCAATTGTCTCAGGTGACCTCTATGAAAGGTTCATTTGACCCCCATGGGGGTCTGTCTCAACCCACAGATTAAGAAATGCTATGTTTCTTAATAGAAAAGAGATTTTAAAAAAAAGAACTCGTTTTCATCTTTCCTTAAAATCCTTTGGAACAAAATCTCAACTATAGCCTCTAGGAGAGCAGGGTAAGGCCTTTTTACATTGAACAGAGGTAGGGTTGGGTGGAGTGCTAGATTTCTAGGTCCCTTTGGGATCTCAGTCTCAGTCTTGGGATGCTGTTCTGGGCACATGCTCAGAAGAAGGAAAGGACGAAGGGTTACCTTGGTTTCCCCACACGAGAAACACCTCAGCATCACTTTGGATCCTACTAGATATCATAGTGGTCTTCTGACATCAGATGGAATCACCTCGTTCCACTTCTCCGCTTTTACAAACTACCTGGAGGTCACGGACAACATAAGTTTGCCAAATATCCAACCACACGTGGGGGAGGGGAAAGGGTAGGGTACTAGTCTTCAACGGTCTTTGCCTGTGAGCCATCTTAAATTGTTTATTTATTTGCATGGGAAGTACGCATGTGCCAGAGTGTGTGGGTAGAGGTCAGAGACAACTTGCAGGCATTGGTTCTCCCCTTCCACCATGTGGGTTCTGGGGATCGCACTCAGGTTATGGGACATAGTGGTAAGCACCTTTATCCCCAGAGCTATGTCACTGGCCCGTATCTGGGTTTGTAAGTCCCTCAGAGTGGACCCTAGGCCATCACCTCTGGGTCTGCTTCTGGAGTTTATTATAAGATGTCCTCCACGGTTGATAATTAAGTCTACTTAACATCATGAATTGTGTTCACTATCACAGACTCTCCTCACTCTATAGCAGGTGATTTTTTTTTCTGTTACTATACCAGTCTACTTTTGTTGGAGAAACACACTAAAGTGACAGCTCACTGACTGAATCAGTGCTCACTTTAATTATAGTCAAGTTTCAAAAAGAATTATGTCAAAATGAATGCATGCATCTATGTATGTTTTTAAATAAAAATCTCACTAAACATGAACCTTTTAGATCATTAGTGGGAAATAACAGTTATTAAAATGGTCTCTGTAATTACACTCCCCACATTAGATTCAAACAAAGTTATTACACTTGTGAAGAATAGCTCAAAATATCAATTTTTGAAATAGCCTAATGGGCATCCATGAAGACTTTATTTATGGAAGGTGTTTACCAGTATCATTTGTGAATAAGGAAATTAGATCAGAGAGGCCTAGGAATGTACCCAAAAGTATGAACTCTCTAAAAAAATGTTCAGAAGAGACAATACTTGGCACAAACACTAAGAAGGTACCAGAGGATAAGAGCACCACTACCCTGAAGCCTTCCTGGGGATGCTGCAGGTGGACCAGTGTTGTGATCTGGCTGCCCTCACTCCCCTGACAGACAGTGGAACTTCCTTGTGGTCTGTAATTGACAAAAATGTTTGTGTTCTTTCTGGACGGTAGTTTTCCACAGAAGCAGTAGAGGTATAAAAGGCTTTAGCTCTGAGAAAAATAAAGGTTGCTGGTCTTCCACCTGAAAAGAAGCCTCTGTGTCTCAATCCCAGCAACCCCTGCCAGTCTCGGCATCCAGGCTGTGCTGGCAAGGCAGACCAGCAGCATGTATAAAGGTTAATAACACATATTTGGGGTTCTAACCACCCTGTCTTACTAAATACGTGTCAACATCCTTTGATGTTGTCCTAATAATAGCTTTCAGTGACATGGCATTCCAAGGTAAAGAACCGACGACTATGGCTGAAAAATGCTGTGCACATAAGAAATAAAATATAAAATCATTCATTTACTCCCTGTGCTTTCCCTTGCCTTACTTGTCCTTCTTTTCTCCTTTCCCACTGAATGCGCACCCCCCCCCTTCTTCACTTCCTCCTTTCTCTCTAATTCTTAACCCCAGATGTGAGTTCAGGTGTCATTATTAAGGAGAGTGCCGCTTCATTCTTTTGGAAAAATGTGGCTCAGGTTATGGTCTTCAGGATAATTAATTTCTGTATTAAATGAAGGTCTCAAAAAGGAAGTTTCACCTAAGCAAAGAAAACCAGGTGTCTCTTAAACTGCGTTGATGGTTCCCATGTTCAGGCAAATGTGTCAGGAAAACTTTAGTATTAGATAGTGGTCACAAGGGTCCCCACGTGGGGGGATAGTCCACATGTCACAGAAGACTTCTGCGTTAGCCATTGGCCAGCGACAGCACCAGTTGGCTTTGGGGAACTATTCCCCAAATCTCCACGAGAGAAGCCCCATGTGCTCACTACCTGCCTGGCCTCACACCTGACGCTCCTCCGGTCACTAGGATGTGACAGACCAGAAGTGTACCTTCTACCTTCTGTGGCTCTACTCAGGAATATGGTTTGCTTAACTGTGAAATGAAATCAGTGACACAGAGACTTCAAAACAAGCCACCAAACACAGATGGATGCAGCCAGAATGCAAACCAGGAGAATTCAAAGACCTGGTTCTGGGGGCGCGTGAGTCCCCAGTCTCAGACAGGAAGGCAGAGGACAATGGGATAGGGACATGCCTCCTCCCCTAACAGGCTCCCTTAATGGCAGATCCATGCACTGGCATTTGTGCAGGTGCCGCGGGACCGCTTGTTTACTGACTGAATGAAGGAACATGCTGTGGGGGTAGGAACTTGGGACGGAGAAGGCTGGGAAATCCAGCGCACAAGAGCGAAGCATAAACCGTTCTACTTCAAACATACTACCCGAAAGTTTTTCTGCAATCCCAAGAAAACAACAGCTGATTTAATTAAGGCTCATCTAGCTGAGTGTATGTTAATAAGTTCATACATGCAGATTTGAGTGTGCACTTGCCTGTGTGCTGACCGAGCTTACTAGCCTTGTTTAGCGTGCATAGCTTCCATCTAGACAGGTCCCAGCAGTGTGTGTTCTTGGTCTTGATTCTTTCAGCCCTCGATGTGGCCAAAGTACTTTCCCACACAAAACATGGGTAATGTGAACTCAAGATTCCCCCACTTTTAACCACTAGACTTGGGGAAAGGCAGATCTGAGCTAAGGTGTTTCTGAGGCAGCATTAGAACAGCAGACCTCATGCTGGGTTGTGAGTGGGGAGGGAGTGCCCTTTCCTTCGGGATCCTAAATATTTATGCTTGTAACATATCAACTGGTTTCCAACTCAGGAGGTGCAAATTACCCTGCTGATTGATTTTAGAAGCAAGATTGCAGCTTTGCCGAAAGCATACAAAACGCTAAGAGTCTGCCATGTCCAGGGAATGTCCACCACTTGGTAAACTGCAGCTCTATCCTAAGAACTGGACAAGAGGGGCTGGGAACAGGACAGCCAGACGCAGACTGTCTGAGGAATGTTCATCCAAACCAGGTCCATTCAAATACCGCCAATGAAAGTGACGCTTGGCCTTTGGAATGAAAGATTCTGACTCCATTGCTGGCCATAATGGCCACACTGTATGCTTTGACCAGAGGCATGCTGCGCCTGGCACTGTATCATGCTTATGGAAAACTCCTACATAGCAGCAGTGAGTAGTGATGAATGGTGCCAATGAGGGGAACCTGAGCTTAGGGGGCTTACCCTTGGGGAGTCTTCACCCTAGAGAAGGGTGGAGACATCAGTCTCAGCATCTGATTGCCTCTTGTGGGGCTGCCCAGGAAAGTCTAGTAATATCTACTTTTCCGTAGCTGGTTGAGCGTGAGCATCAACTTTCTCTCCTTAAACCCAAACAGAGACATTCTCCTGGGCGCAGGAGCTTGTTCTGCTGAGCCAACAAAGAAGGAACCAGAAGTCTGCTCTTTGGCATCCTTCAAGTTTTGATTATTGACACTACTGACTTGGCAGACCGGAGACTCCTGAGTTCCTCTGTCTCCAAAGCCTTGCCAGACCTTCCTGTGGCTTAGTCATCCTTGTGGCAACTCGCATCTGTAAGAAAGACCGTGCTGTAAAACCCACAAGGCTACAGAGAGTAGGGAGTGGACAGGAGGGGGTAGAGGGGGGCAGCACAGATCTTTCTGATTTCTTAACTAGACACTTCCACTAACGAACAGCAGATGGGGCTGCCAAAACCATTAGATTAAAAACACGGGAGGAAGAAAGCCTTTTAACCTAAAAAAAAAAAAACCCAACTCATTTAGAACCATTTCAAAATATAAGCAGGTCTCCTCTTTGTAATTTAAGGTGTCAGTGGGTCTGGTTTCTCCTGGAACTCACTGGCGAGGGTCCTGACTGTAACCATGAGCTAATGAAATGTAAATAAGGCGGTAGATTAGACACTTCTTGCCCTGGTTCTTCTAGGCACGTTACAGTAATTTCCAAAAAGACAAAATAATTCCCCGTTATTGTCTTAACAGCAGGAGCCCCGCCCACTGGATAGCACAGAGCTGAGAAGCAACAAACTGGAGCCCCCGTCAAAAATGAGCATAGTGCACACATTCCAGCATGAAAATTATTTTTCCTTGGATTTATTAATTCCCGTCATTGCAGTCCAAGGAAATTCATGTGTCAAGCTTCGGGCCACGCATGAACTTGTGTGAAAATGATGGTCAAAACAAAGGACAGAGTGGGCTTGGTCAAGCGAGTGTCTCGTTGAAAGCGCGCACACACCAAACCAGGAAATCAATTTCTCCCACTTGCCTTGCAAGCCAAGAAAATAGTGCTGGGAGGTCCTCTGGGGAGCTGGAGCCAACCAGGTCCAAGGCAGCGACCTCTGGATCTGCACGGTGCCTTTTGCAGCTCACCTGATTTTCAAGGCACTCACTCTGCCACCCACTGGGGCCCCGCTGGGGAGAGAGATGAGCAAGGAACAGATGGACAGATGCCACTTCTGGATAAGTTTGGTCCACAAGTGTGCCCATAGCTTGGCTTGGAAGCTGCCTGGTCTGGCTGTGCAATGGGGGTCCATGGATAACCCAGGCAAGGAAGGAGAAAGCCCTCCCGCTGCTGGCACGGAGGCCCCGACCGCCAGATGAGGGCTGCAAGTTCCTGCTTGTGATATAGATTGGAACAATTAACAAGTATAAGTTATTTCAAAATAAGCTTAAATCTGCATTTTATGTGTGCAAGTTCCCAGTTGTAATGGGATTATGATGTCAGCAAAGGGAGAGAGGACTGCGGCGCAGCTGCAGAGGGCCAGGGAGGTAGTCAGCAGCTGTTAAAATAGAGAAGGGATGGTGATTAATTCTTATTATGTGTTTGAAGATTTCACAACGAGTTCAAGACCGAAACCTTCCCCAGGGGCATGAAGTGGGGGTGTTGAGCAGTCTAGATTGTTGGTTCTCCAAGCCACTAGTTTTGTTGTTTGTTTTCGAATTTTATTCTCCAATTTTCTTTTCATCGCAAAAGTGTGGAAAGGCTAGGAGCTCACATTTAAGACAGTGTAGGGCAGAAGATTATTGGCACGATTTTTGAGTCCCCTATTCTTTCTGGAAACCTTACTAAGAGCTCAAGGAGTGTGGTGTTTCGTGCAGGGTCCATGGGCAGCCTGGATGGAGCTGGGGCGAGGGGGGGCTTCCCAAGGTTACATCATTCCTGGTAAATCTCCAGAAAAAACACAAATTCAAAGAGGCCCTTTTAAATTTCCCTCAAATCTAATTTAACTTGTCTCTCCAACCAGGTGATACATTGTTTGCCCCGGGGTCAGGTCCTGGGATGGTAAGACACCAATTCATTTCTGAGATTTTGTGAAACTCTCATTTCTGCATAGGCTGTCTGTTTCCCTATAGCTCTGCCCAGAGGTTTGGTACTGTGTTCTCAAGAGGTGAAAAAGAAGTCTATTTGACACAACAGATTAAGAAAAGTATATACAATGTAGCCAAAAGAATGCTCAATTTAACTGGGGAAATTAACATAAAAGTAAATCGAGTAAGAGAAAAAAGATCTTGTGAACTTTTATGCAAAAAGTATTGTGACTACAAGGTGGAGTTGAGGAGAACACAGCCCCAAAGACAGTGTGGGGAAGGCGGGGGCCAGCAGTTAACCACCGCGAGGCGTTGGCAAGGTTCCTTATTTATTTGTAAAGCTCTCTTCATCAACTTGAACGCTGAAAGTGCTCACATAAATGGCTTTCCCTGTGCCCAAGAGGGCTACCCTTCTCCTATGGGCTTCCGAGACCCCCTGTCCTGCAGTTGGGGCAACTTAGTTAGCATCGGCAAAGTTAATATTTGGGGCATGTGTAGGTTGAACTAAAAACCAGGAAAAGAAAGATGCCAACAGAAGCAGTGATTCAAATTGTAAGAGACAATGAGCAGAGGCTCAGAATTCGCTGGAACACTGCTCAAAATCATGAACATGGAATTAAGGAAACCGTCTGGTCCAGTTCTCTAATCGGACCTATTATTTCTATTTTCTTGCATTTACATTTTGTACATAATGGCACTTTCCTCCGCTCAGGTCAGAAGGCAGAGAGGCCAAATGTAAATGAGGCAGAATAATGCCTGCACCGATTTCATTTCAGCGTGGCTTCTGGCTTTTACATAAGTCCTGGGGCTTCAGGGGTGGGAACAAAGAGCCCTTGTGTCCTGGCTTCCTATCTCTGGGAAGATCGTATTGCTCAGTCTTCACTCTCTTCTATTTTTTTTTAATTTAAAAAAAAGTAGGAGAAGAATTACACAGTTCATGCCAGAAAAAAGAAGAAAAGAAAGTTTGAAAACCTTTAAGAATAGTCTCCTGCTACAGGGGAGTGGCGAATTTAATCTCAGGGCAGTCAGTTCAAAAGAGGCTTCATAGAACTCACAAGGTTCTGGGACCCTGGGTCCCTTTCTGCCTGGTTTCCCTCTGCTCAATGTTATGAGCACACCCGATTTTCTGCCTGGCATTACTAGGTGACTTGGTTATTCCATCACAAGCAGATCCTTACTTTCTCTTCTTAAAGCAACCTGGAACAATGGAAGCCAGCGCCGTTAATCCACCTTTTTCCTTGTTCCCTTCCTCCCTCAGTCAAGCTGTGAAACTGATCTGAGCTGGCTATGAATAGTGTCCACAAATGCACGGCTGTTCCTAAAACCTGAAGATTACAACTTAGCAAAAGTTATGCAGAAGGAAATGTAACAATGGAGATACGGGTGGCCTCTAACTTAACTTGCCAAGGAGAAGGACCAAGGTCTTTGGGGGACGGTTATAACTCAGAAAAGTGGCACTGGGGCAGCCTTCCAGACCATGCTGTCTCGTGGCTGCCCAAGGGTCCTGGAGCCCTGTGCTGGCTTGCAGGCTCCCAGCATCTGCATGTGGGCTTCCCTCCGGTGCATTACAAGCTGGAGCATCTGAGGTTTCCCCACAGCCCAGTGTCAGGGCCCAGCTGAGCAGCGGTCACAGCTGCTGCTCACCAAAACTCTAACAGCCAAAGGTAGGGGGTCTTGGAGAGGTGCCAGGAACTGCCTGAGAGGTCAGAGGAAGGGGGAGGCTGTGGAGCTGGAAGGGGGAGAGAGCGGAAGGAGGCTGTAATGGGATGGCAGGATGCCCAGGATTCATGGGGCATAAAGATGGGGGGGGAGTGGGGGCAGTGAAGGATTGTGGGGAGGCAGCACCAGGCTGCAGAAACATAGAAAAAGCTGAGAGTTGTCAAAAGAGTGGCCCAGAAAATTGGGTCAGATGGGGTGGATTTGGCATCAGAATACACTATTCAACCTGGCTGTTGAGTATCACTAAACATCCAGCAAGGTATCTTAAATAATAATACGTTGGAAAAACATTGATTGGGTCTCAAGGCACAAAGACAAATGTCACCATAATTCTCAGCCCCCATCTGTGAAAATGTGCGAATTAGGGCACACTAGTCTAACTGGAATAAAAATCCTGAACAAAACCCCATGTGGTATGTCTTAATAAGAACAGTTTGGGGTTCTGACTTGCTTAGCTTCTTGTCGAACCAACTACTTCTGGTCTTTTTTTGTTTTGTTTTTGAGACAGGGTTACTCTGTTGCTTTGGAACCTGTCCTGGAACTAGCTCTTGTAGACCAGGTTGGCCTCAGACTCACAGAGATTCTCCTGCCTCTGCCTCCTGAGAGCTGACACTGAAGACATGAACTACCACTGCCTGGCTACTTCTGGTCTTAAAGATGGGGTTCCAGTCTCTACTCCTGTTTCTGAAAGGACCAACTTTCTTCCTAATGATGTGGTTGGACTATTTCAGAAGAAACCTGAAATTTGTTCTGTTTGCTAGGCAAAAGGGACTGAGATCCACGAGGCCATCTAAGCAAGATGCAATGACACAAGGGACAGAGAATGAAATGGGAGAGCAGGCAGGGCTGCCGCTAGCGGGGAAGGGGAAGGGCCCGAGACCGCTTTCAGTCCATCCTCAGGACAGCAGAGATGTTCTCCAAGCAGACACCAGCACACTACTCTTTTCCTCTGGTTTCCACTCACATTTATTATCTTCTACAAATGTTTGGCATCTTTCTTGGTCACAGAAGCACCCTAAAGGCCAAAAGTGCTGTCTGCTCACTGACAGAGCCCAGCACCTGAAACAAAGCCTGTGAAATGGGACGCATTCCACAAATGAACCCTCAGACACCAATGTCATAAATTAAAGAAGTGAAATTCATGGGGCTCGAGGGAAACTAAAATATGGCATCATTTTAAATACACACACAGAGAGACACATACACAAACACACACGCATGCACACATCAAGAGAGAACACACACAACTCAAGAGTTCATGAATGGTTATATCCACCCAGAAATGCCAGGTGACAACTCAAGGTAACTCAGGAAATTTGAGCTGGTCAAGTTTATTGCGTGTCACCAGCACAAAGTGCCTTTGGGGACTGAGAGAATTAGCAAACAAATTCCACAAGCCGATGGCAGTTATTTTTAGCGAGGTAGTAGGAAATGAGAGCCGAAAGGAGAAATGGCAAGAATGGATGTGAAAGGGAATTTTTTTTTTCAACTTGAAAAGAAGATTGATCCTGATTTTTGCCATCTGGGAGCTAACCTAAATCCCTAGGAAAATAAGGCTCCTTCAAGCCAAGGCAAAATTAAAGAGACACAGCAATCCATACGCATTAATAGTCCCGTAAAGCCTGGGGAAGGGCTCGCTGCTCTCCAGCTTTTGTGGCTGGTGGTGGACATTCCTCTTGTAAAGGCATGCAGTAAATATATTTACATCATTTATGAACATGTCTTGATTGCTGTTGAGCAATTGACGGGACCTAATCTCATTTGGTTTGTATTTTTTTTTAAAAAAAAATATGGTTGTTCTGTGCCTAAAAACATATCTGAGTCATGACAAATTGGATTTGCTGATTTGGGGAATGATAGCCTATGGGGATGGGAATGGATGAAAACTACACGGGCAGCTGGGATATTAAAGTGGGTAAATGATTTAAAGCAGCTTGGGAAGTAGTTTGTTAAAAGTGAGTGGCAGTGGGAATTCCCCGGCCATGGTGGTCAGGAGTGGCCCCTCCTTGGCTCCACAGTGGGGTTGCCCGCCTCTTCCCACCGTGTCTCTACCCCCATCCGTGTTCCTGTGGGTCTGTTTCTAACAAAGTTTTAGGCTCTGCCTTCAGGTGCCCAGAACCCTCCGTGGCCAAGCAGAAAGGAGAGCAGCATTTTCATAGAAGGCTGTAGAGAAGAGAAGCTGTCCACAGAAAGCATAGCTGTGGTGGTTAGCCTTCCCTGTCCAGTGTGGTTGACTGTAGAATCTCCTGAAAGAAATGCTTCCATGAGTGTGTGGGGACACTTCCAGACAGGAGTAACTGAGGATAAAGATGGATTCTGAACATGGGTAGTGCCAACCCAGGTACTGGGTGCACAGACTATAAAAAGCGGGGGGGGGGGGGGGGGAGAAGCCAGTTGAGCTTCCACCGGCATTTTACACCCTGATTTCTGCTCTGCTGAGATATGAACAAGCAACCTCAATATATGACTGCCACAGCCTCAGTTGCTCCCTCCACGCTTTCCCTGCCATTTTCCACTCAAGACAAGCTAAGCCCTTTCTCCTTTAAGTTGCTTCTAGCCAGGTATTGATCACAGCAATAAAGGAAATGACGAATACGAAGGCTCTTAACTTTCATACAGTAACCAACTCCTCAGACGACAGGTAGGTAGAGTCCCGAGAGAGGGTGCTCATTGCCTCGGTACGTATCCTGACTCTTGACTGAGATACAAAAGCAAACCAAGCTCCCCATCTCTTAGCCTCAGCTTTTCCCACTCAGCATGCCTCTTTCCTTTAACCAGAACGGGTCCGGGTTGACCTAGCCTGGCCTCCGAGGATGTATCTGGAGAACAAGTCCTCATCCATCACTTATTTTTAGCTCGCTTGGCAAGTTCCCTGCTGCCGGTGGTCTAGAGGTGACTTGTATTTCATTTCTGCGGCTGTAGACCAGTCTATGAAACGAGGAGAAACTGTTTGCTGTCCCTACTATCAATGTCTACAGAGTGTAGATCTTTCATCTGCTTCAATATCTAATGATACACAAGTTTAAGACTTCTGAGCCCATGCTATGACGGGGGTGGTCTGAAGGGAAGAATTCTACACTATCACTTGTTTCTGACAATCCTGGTTGACCAGTTGGACTCCTGAGAAAGCAGTGGCAAGAATCACTGTGAGTCCTCCGTTCAACATTTATCACTGAGACTCTCTGACCACTGAGCCTGCACAAATACACTACTTAATAGCTCCTTGCCTTACAATCCAGCATCTGATAAATTTAATAAGGCTCCTATGACAAGCATACTATTCCTTCAGGTCCTCCCTGTGCCTGGGCACCCTGCCTGCTCCTCCTTCTTCTCCTCGTGGTCTCATTCGGTTCTTCACTCTCTGTACATCTACCGTTATCCTTCCTTTAGCTTCACTTCCAAGAAAGCTAGCAAAAAAGGAAAGCATGACTCTGGAGCTCACCCTGCGCCCCACACAGAATTACCACCTATTCAACCGATGGCTGACGGAAGCAATTGGATTTGAACCCAGAGCCACAGAGGCACTGACATAGCAGGGAGTTTGAGCTAAAATAGGCCAAGTGAGCAGCAGAACCAGGAACTGATGTCCTTGTGTGTCTGTGCACAGGCAGGGGGATGAGGGAAGGATGCGTTCCTTGGTTCCCTGCAAAGGGAAATGGTACGTGTGGGGTGCAGTGGCTTCTCACTGCCTTCAGCATCCCAGGGACTTTACAGTGGCGCCAGTTTCCCTATCTTCATACTTACCAGGTTCCCCCTTCCCATGCTTTGAGTGTCATGTCTGTCCTGCACTTTGAAACTCACTGCTTTATTGGTGGCAAATCTCCTCACAGTGACCTTCTTCCCGCCACATTCGGGAACTGACCCAGGATAGCTTTGGAATGCAAGCATTGGCATCTGGGCACATGAAGTGGGCTATGTGTGATGGATGCTTCCTTGGACCTTCTGGCTTTGCCAGGTGTGCCCTCTCTGGTTTTCTTAAGTACCAGGGAACTATGCTCACTTAGGCTGGGCCTCGCCCTCTTAGGCTGGGCCTCGCCATAGCTAAGCAAGAAGAGCACATGGTCTGTCTATGGGCCGTGGAGGGGATCTTCTCCCCAAGCCCTAGCCAAATGGCTTAGTGGTGGGAAGATAGCCCTGCTTCCTTAGAAAGGTGTTACTGGCTCAGACCCCAAAATATTGATCGCGCTCTCTGTTCAGGATCCATAAACAAAAGGCATCTGGGATATAGACAAGGCAATAGCTTCTTTATATGTTCTGACAACTCAATTCTTGCTGTCCCGAGCTTTCTCACCCTCAAGAGCCCCTTGTAGCTACTGAGACTGTGTGGCCTTTACAGAGAGGTGGTACTAGTGGAGTCCAAAGCACAAAACAAGCGCAGTCAGCACTTTCCTCTGCAGTCCAGCCCCCCTCCCTCTCCCCTTCCCCCAGGCAGTTCCTGCAGGCTGCTGGGAGCCAGACTTTTCACAAACCCTCCTCTCTAAATTATAAACTCAACCATCGGATTCAAACCGAAGTCCCAAACTACAGACAGCTGTATCTTTGAGGACAGATTAAGAGAGAAAAGGCTTCGCTATGTTGGAAAGTTCATGACAAATTTGCTATTGGGCCTCGTGAAACTGGAAGGAAATAGTCTACACTGGTAGAGGACCATTCCCTGAGTGTACAGGTGACCCCAGGTAGAGAGGTCAGTCTCAGATAAAGGAGAAAGATAAAAGAAAAGGCTTATCCCAGAGCTGGGATCATGAAGGAGGAACTGATGAACCAACGTGCCTTCAAACAAACGAACAAAAACTAAATTAGATGATTAAATATTAAAAATTAAATATTAAACTACATGCTTAAGGGCTGGAGTCATGGCTCAGTGGTTAAGAGCATTGCCTGCTCTTCCAAAGGTCCTGAGTTCAATTCCTGGGAACCACATGGTGGCTCACAACCATCTGCAATGAGGTCTGGTGCCCTCTTCTGGCCTGTAGACATACACACAGACAGAATATTGTATTCATAATAAATAAATATTTAAAATAAAATAAAATACATGCTTAAGAGATTGGAGAGATGACTTGGTGGCCAATAGCAATAGCTACTCTTCTAAAAGGACTCGAGTTCAATTCCCTAGACCCACATGACCGCCCATGACAATCTGTAGCTCGAATTCCAGGGGATCTGTCTCTCTCTTTTGGCCTCCTCAGGAACACAGACATACAGTGCAGACAAAACACCTACAAACAAATAATAGAGCACAATAGAAAATGTAGAATAAATTTTAAATGCAAAGTTGCAAGACTTGGGCTGGTAGATGAGTCAGTAATTAAGCCCTTGCCGTGCAAACTCAAGGAACAGCTTCAACCTGTAGAACCCAGCTAATGCAGGTAGAAACAGGGCATGCCCAAGGCGAGCAGACTAACCATAAGTAAACCGGGTTTAAGTGAGAGACTCTCCCTCAATGAATGAAGTGGTGGTGGAATAGAGAAGATTCCTAAGATCAACTCTGACCTTCACAATATGTGTGTCTAGGTGCACATATCCCTACACACAGATGCAAGCATGCATGCATGCATACTTACGCTCAGGGAGACCGAGGCAGGGAGATTACAACTTCCAAGGGTGTTCTGTAACTTGTGATGGGCTCTCTCTCAAGGCATGCCTCGTAAATTAATTTATCAATTAATTAAAACATAGCCTCTTTTGTAATCTGAAGAAATAAAAAGGAAGTTAAGTTGGAGGATTGGCTAGACTATGCTTTCTTCAGACAGTATGAATTCTTTCCCAAGACCGGGCACCATTTTCAGCTTTAGTGACAAAAAAAAAAAAAAAAAAAGAAAGTCATAGAAATAACCCCTACACCCTCAGGCCCAATTCACCCATGGCTGAGGTCGAGCTTGCTGCTGAGGATGGAGCCTGCTGAGGGCTGCAGGACAACCAGCCTCCTCTCCACTTCATTCTCTTGCTCTCCGTCTCTCATCCACTCATCAACTGCATCTGCTCTGTTACTCAGTCAGTTTCTTCTTTTCAAATTAGGATCAAGCCTTGCCTCTTGAGTAGTCCCCCAAAGGTACATCTTCTTCCCCAACCCCCTATTTCTCTGGCTCACTTGCAGAATAGCAGGTCACATCCATCTTCAGGCTGCCTTCCCTGAGGACAACAATCTGCCCAGGAACCTGTGCAACCCCTCACAGGGCCCTGGGTCCCACCTATGAGCTGATGCATGCAGTGTTCAGTTCCTAACTGTAAAAAGCTTTTCCAGGCGTGGGTGCTAAATCCATTCCCGTGACTGTCCCATCAGGAAGCCACACATGTGGAGCTGCTGCTGAGGACCACACTGCACAAGGCATATCCCGTTCCTCCCTGTGAAAATCATCCCACACGCATGGAGGCCCTTGAGAAGGAAACGGGAAATTACATTGCAAGGTTTATGAATACAGGAGCAGAGAGAAGGATGCCGGGAATATGTATGTGTGCCAGTTGGAACCTCGGAGAAGCAGAGTCCGGCCGTGAGAAGTGAGCTAAAGCTTAGGAGGGAGAGAAGTACTTTGTCGAGGAAATGTACATACATGAGAGGTAACACAGAAGGAGTCTGCAGACAGGGGTGGATGTAAACGCTCGGTGAGCACAGCAATGTGGAGGCGTGGCCACTTATAGTCTCAAGTCATCTGTCAGGGACAGAGCGGGCCAAACCTGGACTCTTGAACTTCAGAGCAGAACTATTCAGCATGGGCAAGCTCATACATAGAATAAAGGGACACAATCAGATCTTACACCAGAGCCTTCCAAAGTCAGAGTCACTGCTGGGTGCTGCTGACTGCCAATCAGATTTTTTGGGTGGATGTTGCTCCACAATAGACCTCAAGGACAAACATGAGCCTTTCACTGGAGACAACAGAGTGGGATCTGGCTAACACAACTGATCTTGGTGACTCCTGGCTTCTTATTTTTCTGATCCTCAGTGTCTTCGTCTTCAGACTTTGCTGGGAGCTCCTCTCAGCTCGTGTACTGAGAGGGAGTCATTGTACAGAAGTAAAGAGACTTGACGCTGAGGAGGAAGCAGGGGTTTTGGCGCTTGCTGACGGCTTATCCAATCATGCCAAAAGAGTGGGGCCCTTCAGTGAGAACGGGAAGGTGTGGCTGTGGGATGTTAGTCTACCAGAGTGGCATTGCTAATCTCTGTGTTAGCCTAAGAGATGCCTCAGATTTGGCCATCCCCGCAACACTAAGAATTTGTAAAACAGAACTTACTGTCCACAGAGAGAGAGAATGATCCTCAGGGGAAGGCTGGCTTCCACAGTAAGCTGGCCAAACCAATATTTTCTGGATACTTAGAGACACATCCACCTTAGGGTGGCAGGGGATGAAGGATGCCTACCAATCACGTCCTTTTCATTGTGACTTTACAACATCACTCTTGCTTAGCATTTGTTTAGTTCAGACAGACGCTCGCGCTATGGCCTAAGCTATCTCACAGTCGTCCTCCGGCCTCGGATTCTCATGTGCTGTGCTTATATGACTTTTTATGCCCTGCTGTGCTTATAAGTAGACAAGACATGTAGGTCTCTTTGTCCACCTGGTCTGACTCTCTTGGGACAGGCAGAAGAAACCTTGATGCCCAGGGCTACTGTGGGACTATGAGACGGAGAGGAGGGGGAGTCAGCTAGCTCTGGTGTTCCATAAGAACCAAATAGAAAGAGGTTGATGCACAGTAGAGAGTTGTGCAAGCCAGACATGCTACAAGAAAGAACTGCTGTCTCTTCAGTGTTTGGATGGACCAGCAGTCTTGTGTTAGGGCTTCTTAGTTATTTCTATGTATGTCAGAGATCACTGTTTGGCCCCTAAGGGGAAGGTCAGCCTACCTCTTCCCTCTGTATTAAGACTCCCATAAAGGATATAGACAGTAAAACTCCATGAAAACAAACCTGATTATTTACATGGAGATTCATGTTTTGTAACATAAAATCTGCATGCGAGACTGAAATCTTCCCTGGCAACTCTAGTCTACTCTAACCCAACCAAAAACCTTAGATTTCTGGAGACTGAAGATCAGGCCACCCCAGCAGCACCCGTTCTATCAAGCATCATAGGGGCTGAAGCCACCACCAGTGCATGGATGGCAAGTCAGGAGCACACAGAACAAAAGAACAGGCTAAGGGAACAGTTCAGTTGGTAAAGTGGTGGATTGTAAGCACAAGGGCCTGGGTTCTAACCCTGTCCTCCGGAGCCCATGCTGTTTCCTTGCAGTCCCAGGGGTGGTGAAATGGAGACCAGAGGATCTGGAGCTCACTGGCCAACCAGACTAAGGGAGATCTTATCTCAAAAACAAAGCGGAGAGTGACTGAAGAAGACACTTGAAGTTGACCACTAGCCTCTATATACGCGGAAAAGATGCCCGGAGGAGGATAAGGAGGAAATAGCAGCTTCGGGTTAGGGCAGAGTTTGAAGCCAGAAACTAAAAGGAATCATGCAATCGTTCAAGAGGAGATAGTCCTGGCAGGTGCCCCCCTTCCCACGCCACCCCTCTATTCTCTGGTTTGTGTCATGCGTAGATATCAAAAGCAGCCAGCATCCGTTGTGTGGAGCCTTAAGAGAGCACCGGACGCCCTCAACATTCCCCAGATGGCTCCAACCAGCTAGGCTCTTGCCTGTGACTTCCCACCCAGATGAAATCATCTTGTCTGGGACTGCCTTTGCCTGTGTTTTGTTACTGCTCACATTTGCCTTGAAGAAGTGTGAAGCAGCTAAAAGCATTCCTTTGGAGATGCTATCTAGGCAGCAGAGAACTCCAGAGACCTTGAAGGAGCACTGGAGTGCGTGTGCATGCATGCATGCGTGTGTGTGGTGTGTGTGTGTGGTGTGTGTGTGTGGTGTGTGTGTGTGTGTGTGGTGTGTGTATGTGTGGTGTGTGTGTACGGTGTGTGTGTGTGGTGTGTGTGTGTGGTGCGTGTGTGTGTATGTGTGGTGTGTGTGTATGGTGTGTGTGTGTGGTGTGCGTGCATGCATGTGTGTGTGGTGTGGTGTGTGTGTGGTGTGTGTGTGCGTGTGTGTATGTGTGTGTGGTGTGTGGTGTGGTGTGTGTGTGTATGGTGTGTGTGTGTGCGTGTGTGTATGTGTGTGGTGTGTGTGTATGTGTGTGTGTGATGTGTGTGTTGTGTGTGTATGTGGTGTGTGTGTGATGTGTGTGTGTGTTCCTTCGCATGCCCCCTGCTCATATATGTACATGCCACACAGGAGGGATTCCATGTGGGCTGGGACGCTGGCAGGCCAGTCCCTCTCCATCCTTATAGCATGCTGGGTTGCCAGGTAGCTGCCCAGCTCCTCAGTTTAGCAATGTGGCTTTTTATGGGCATTGGTCTAGAATGTGTGACCATGTTGCATTTTTAATTCTGATGATGTTAACTGGATTTAGTGGGTGGCATTCTCTCGATTCACAGAGCAATTTTATAACGTGTATTAAAAAAAAGGCCGAAGTTTATTTTACAATCAGCAATAAACAGGAACACAAAACAGCAGCCATTGTCACAATGGCCTTTGCACATTCCTTTTGTCCGCGGGCTGCATATTATTCTTGTCCGATAAGTGATGGGAAAAACAAAATTGAAGTCCTAGTCAACATTTCATCATCTTAATAACAACAGATGCTCTGAGGGTGGCATTTTGCAAAGAGCTCTGTCTGCTGCTGGGTATGAAATGGCAGGACATTTGGCATCCTCCCCTATCCCGCCATTCGAAAGCTGCGGAGTCACATAAATGGCCAATGAGAGGTAGGAAAATTTAGCTTCAGTCTGTATAGCACAGTTCGTTTCATCCCAGTGATGCAAGGCAAGCAGAGGTACCTTTCAAAAGAAGGGTCTGTAAAACTAGGGCTGAGTTGTCTGCCGTAGTTCTCTCTCTCTCTCTCTCTCTCTCTCTCTCTCTCTCTCTCTCTCTCTCTCTCCTGAAAAACAGACTTAATAAAGCAGTTTTAATAAAGAAATGCCATTTCCTCTTCCAGGGTTGTGTCATGACTTGAACATTATTAAACGTGCAAGGCACACATCCCTAGGCAGAGCAAGGAGACTCCCAGCCCTAATGAAAGACCTCTTCACTAGCACTGACCTAGTCAGAGTGCCTCGCTGGGGAAGGCTGATTCATCAGCACAGGTAATGAGACCCACAAGGATTCGTGTGTTTGAATCCAAAGTTGTAGGTGATTCACGTCCCCAGAATCCAAGAGGCTGGTCATTTTCTACCTCTCCTTAAGAAGGGACCTAAATTTAACCTAATGGCTGACCCCAGTTAGGAGATTCCTTTCGTCAGAGCTGGGATCTTTCTCTAAGCATCCTCTCACCCCTCACCCACACGTATGAACTTGGCAGGAATTCCCCAACCCTCAAAGCCCAATGTTGTTCATTTGTAGAGACTAGGTCTCGACTCTGGGTGTGGCCTTCAGTCATAACCATAGGTAGAGCAAGAATCGGAGGCACTGAGGCCATCAGGGCTAAGTACAAGCCATGCCCCAAAAGGCCTAGTTACCTGATGCAGATTCTCCAAGGTTCTAATAGAGATCTTAACTTTTCTACAGTATTTGTCTCTGAACGATTGAAAGCTACAGTGTCAGGCCCCTAATTGTGGTTCATCCTTAGATAAATATCAGACAAAATAACCCCACCCACTTTGAACAAGGTTCTCCAACCCTCCATCCTCCTTGAGTAGAACCCAAAGACCTCCCTCAGGGGAACCCTGATCATTGGCAACAATATCCACCCATCTTTCCTGGCTATCGGTCCATTTGACATTAACATGGAACCTTAGTCAGTTTTCCACTATTATGATGAAATACCTGAGATTGGGTGACTTTGAAAAGGAAGGAGACACATTTGACACACAGTGCTAGAGAGTTAGGGCATCATTTATACCAGTAGCAGCTCAGCTCTGCTGCAGCTCCTGTCTCATGATGGATGACATCACAATTGTGCGACTTCATGAGAGATCGTAGGTTTCATAGCCAGAAGGGGAGCTGCACGGGCCTGAGGCTCTCAGACTCTCCCCAGGACACATTCCAACCAACCACTGTGCTGGTCAATTTCAAAGGCCAACTTGTCACGACCTGGAATCATTTGGAAATAGAGTCTCAACTGAGGAATTGTCTAGATCACTTTAACCTATAAGGATGGCTATGGGGGATTAGCTTCACTGATAATTGATCCAGCCCTGTCTGGGTGGCACCATTCCCTAGGCAGAGGGCCCTGGACTGTATATGAATTAAGGAAGCTAAGCATGAGCAAGCAGGCTTCATGGAGACATTTATTTCTTTCAGCTCTTGGCGGTGGAAATGTCACAGCTGACTACTTGAGTCCCTGCCTTGACTCCCCCTCTACGGTAGACTGTAACCAAAATGATAAGCCAAATCAACCTTTTCTTTCCGAAATTGCTTGCTAATTAGGAGCAGGGGTGGGGTGCAATTTATTACAGCATAAGAAATAAAACCAGAACAACCTCCCACGGGACCCCAGATCTTAAAGACCCCCAGCCTCATCTATACCACTCACCTGAGGGGAGAAGCTCCAGCCCATGAACTATGGGGAGCACCCACAGTGTAAATGCAAAACCCAAACACCGGTGAGCAGACTCTTCCAGGCTGGGTGAGCCTCGTTCCAAAGGGGACGGTTGCTGGTATTTGCTCCTGTGCTGGTATTTGTCTCTGTTTTTCTTCAACAAACAGTCAGACTCGGTATTTGATTCACTGACTCCGGGAGAGAGGATGTGCCACCAAAAGTTGGGACTTTGCCATTTTTTTTTTGTACTTTTCTAAGTGTCATTGAACATAAACCTTGTTGGCTGGAGGCTGATTGGTTGGTTTTTATTTCAGCCCAGAATGATTTTTTTTAAATGACTAATTTATAAAATCTTTGAAAATAAGAGTTTCTAATGGAAGTGCTTAGACAACCATAACTCTGGTGTTGCAAATGGCACCACTGTCGTTAAGGGTGTGTTGTTGTTTGTTTTATGCTAATCTGCCTTCAGTGTGACAGACTGTCACCTGCACGGGGGGTACCGTTCTGCACAATATTAGCCCATATGGCAGGAGCTAAATTGTATCGAAGCTATGGGCTAATTACGGATGAGTTAATAAAGCCAGGCAGAGTGAGCCTGGCCATCTCCCCCAGTCCTTGGAGGGTCCCTCCCTCCCCAAAGTGAGCTAGTCTGGCTTGAGCTTCACAGTTCTGCACACTGGTTGGGGCTGTGAGAACAAACTCCCGGTTTCATTTCAAACACACCTTTTTATTTTCCCGTAATTCTGATGTTGGGTTAAAATGCCACACTGGAGACCCTGGACATGTGGATCTTTTTCTTTCTTTTTTTTTCTTTTTGAGTCATTGGGATCTCAGACCACAAAGGTCTCAAGCAGCTGAAGATAGGCGCACAAACAAGCGAAGGTTCTCAGGTTTTGTTTCTGAGAAGGACAAATGAGTGTGTTTCACCTATGGTGACTCTAGGGACAGTCTCTAGGCATTGGAATTTTGGGTCATCTATTATTATTCAGAAGCTTTGAGAAAATACTAGCTGTGGTATACGTCCTTCAGGATTCTGATGAAATAAGCACTTATTTAATTTAGGTAAATTCGTTATCAGTTTTGAAAACATCCCCTTTGAAATGTATTTAGATTTTTCTGCCAAGCTGTTTTGCCCACGCTGACAGCACCATGACTTCCTCCTTGGGACTGAGACACCATGCCGCAGCAGCCCTTTCTTTAGCCCTGTCTGCCACCAGCAAGAAGGGCAGCATTTGCTCACAGCCAGGAGGGTAAGCCCCACGGGCCTGTCCTTAGAGACCACATTGATGCCGCTCTGTTAACCAACTGGCACGAGGAACATGGGATGCATTTGGCTTCTCTTTCCTCCATCTCGCCCAGCCTGCTCATGATATGCCAGCCTGGGGAGTCTGATTTCTTGGGTGTCACCATCAACTTCTCCCTGCATGGTCTTTAGTTGTCTCAATTAACTGGGACGGTGACTCACAAAACATGACAATCTGCCACGTTCCTAATATTTTCAAGTTCACATTTTTACGTTGTTGGAAAAGTTCAGAGGAAGAGATATGAAACTATCGTGCCTCTCCTGATACTCAAGCACAGTTTTTGAACGCTAGCAAATCCCAATCTCTGGGGTTTTCTTTGTTTTTTTTGTTTGTTTGGTTGGTGTGTGTGTGTGTGTGTGTGTGTGTGTGTGTGTATGGCAAGGGGTGCTGTGTTTTGTTCTCTTGTGATAGGGTGTCTCTACAAAGCCCTGGCTGTCCTGGATCTCACTATGTAGACCAGTCTGGTGTACTAGGATTAAAGGGGGTATGCCACCACAGTCCACTTCTGATTTTTTTTAAATAAAATACATAATGTTATTTTCATTCTTTGTGTTATCTGCCATGTCACCGACATCTAAAATTTAAAATCTGAAGACGTGAAAAATAAAATAAAAAATAAATCAGTAAGATTGGCAATGATATCATGGGGAAGTCCACCAGAACACGGGTGGCATCTTAAGAAAGCCACCTCCCTTGTGTTTCCTGTGCAGCTTGCAGTTAGCTGGGCCAGTTACTGCCTGTATAAGCTCTGGGAAGGGGCCTTATTAGTCTTGCAAATTTGGAAGCAATCGACACCTGTCTGCTTTACTTCCTGAATATTGGGAGCTTCCCTTCAGGAAAGAGCATCCCAAGCTGGAGGAAATAGCTACAGAGCAGACCCCAATACCAACCTATGAGCTTTAAGAACCTTAGTTCAGGAGTACCATATTACACTAAGAACACATCCAGGAGCAAAAAAATAAATGACTGTGTGTGTATAATTACAAATCCAGAACATCTAGCAGCAGCCACTAGTGAGACTCCCTTCTAAATTAAGACAGAAGCTGGGGGAGGGGGGTTGAGAGGGAAGGGCCTTCAGACTCTGGACAGCTCAGGGAATAGGGTCTCGCCGCAGTTACAGGTCTTCTCTGCTCTAAAGAGGAAGTCTATGGACATACAGTCACCCTTCTCTCCTGGATGTGGGGCCATTCTTTTCTGTTGTTCATTCAGAATGTTTGAGACTTGATGATTTTTAAGAAAAGGGGCTCATTTGGTTCACTGCTCTGGAGACTGGGAGCCCAATATGGGATAGTGTCGAGCTTCTGCTGAGAAAACCTCCAACTGCTCAGACTATGACACAAGAGTGCACAAGTAGGTGGGTGTGGTTGTTTGAACAAGAATCTCTCCCATAGCCACATCAGTTAAAATGGTTAGTCATGAGAGTAGCACTGTTTGAGAAGGATTTGTAGGTGTGGCCTTGCTGGAATTCAGAGGGAAGATTCAAGAAGCCCACACCAAGCCCAGTGTCTTCTTCCTCTCTGCCTGTGAGTCAGGATATAATTCTCAGCTGCTGCTCCAGTGCCCTGAGTGTCCCTATGCTCCTGCCATAGCCCTGCCATTGTGCAATGGACCAGCCCTCTGAAACTGTAAGCAAGCCCCCAATTAAATGTTTTCTTTTATAAACATGACCTTGGTCATGTTGTCTCTTCACAGCTATAGAAGAGTGACTAAGACCGGGAGCCTGTGTGAAAGACAAAGAGAAGACAGAGGAGTTGAGTCTCTTTTCAGCAGTGACCTCTTGGGGGAGCAAACCCATGGCTGTAAGAATGGATCCAGGCTCAGCTGGATGGTGGTGGTGCACAAGTTTAATCCCAGCACACAGGAGGCAGACACAGGCAGATTTCTGTGAGTTCGAGGCCAAACCCAGGCAATCAGATGACATTCATCCCTCTTCAAGGCCTCACTTCCCATTACTGCTCTATGAGGAATGTCCTTCCAAAATGAGTTTCAAACCACAGCCAATTCATATCATCATGGTCCAGTATGGATTATATGCATCCAAGGGTTGGCAAGGAGGTTCCAGTCTTTACACAGCCATAGAGCTAGATACTCCATTTCCAAGGGGGCCCTGTCTCCGCATCTGAAGTTGGAGCTGAATGCCCTTGAGGCCAGAAATTGGGAAGAGAAGATGGTCTCAAAGAAAAGAAGGCCTGGCCTCACCTTTTCTCAAACCTTCAAAGCAGACCTAGAGCCTTTGAGATAGAGTGAAACTCAGTGATTTTAAACCATATCTTGTCTTCTAGTTTTGACTTAGGGACTTCTTCCTTCATGAATACTTATACTGAGTCCCTAGTTAATATTGGATCTAGAAGTCATAAAAGCCGAACAAAAAATGGATCAGAACCAAGAGGAATCCTCATGCTCTCAGAAATTATGCCTTGCTTGAGATTCAGGGTACCCTGCATCCTTCATCAACTCCTGATCTCCCATCTCTGGCATCTTGTAATGTCCTAAGAAATCTCTGAGGCTCACACAAGCCCAAAACTATTCAGGGAGGGGAACTCTAAGTAGAAACAATTCAAGGCCATTCCAGGGTCAGCTAGCATAATTAAGAAGAATAAGACAGCTGAATTGCTCACTTTATATAAAAGCAAATCTTTGAGAATCAGTCCAACATGTCCAAGTCAGATGCTGCCTCTAAGCCAAGAATGTTCTTGGGCTTCAGAACCACAGATTGCTTGAATGCAGAGTAACTTACAAGGAAGAGAGTACGAGCTGGCTGGCAGTGATTCAGGAGTCTTTCTACCCGAGATGACCAGCACAGACAGGAAGTCCCAGGGGAAGCTAAGGGAGATCGGTTTCCTCTTGAGCTGACGTCTACCTCAAGATTATTGCGTTTAGCTAGTTTGACTCTAAGAACCCTTTACTCGTACCCTGTCCTGAAAAGACAAGCCAGATGCATTCATTCACTTACAATTATTTGGCTGTAAATGTGTGTATCCTCTTCTTCCAGACCAGTGTGTGACTCCTGCTTCCTCACCATGAAAGGCAAGGACTGCTCCAACTTCTCTTCTTTCCTCCCATATACCTCCCCTGAGAGACATGGCTATTCTGGTCTTTGTATTGACAAAGCCATCTCTTTCTTCCTGAGACCAGGCAAGAGGGATATTTGTACACCCTTCCCCCCTCACCAATAGCAACATGAAAAACATCATTACCACTTTTTCGAGGGAGCTTTTGACAGCAGTCTTGTAGATCCCAAGAATACTGCTGAACCAAAGTCCTCTGATGCTCCAGACAGACCACACCATGAGACTGGCCCAACATGAAGTATCAAAAGAACATGGAGAAGAACTTGTTCTGGTTCCAAGTCCAAGGTCTGCCATCTCATCTCCAAAAAGTCTTAGACATGCCAGAGATGTGTGAGTTGTCATTTCCCCACATAGCTTATTGGTAGACCAAAATGCAGGCTCAAACAGGATGTTGTCAACTCATCCCCCATCTCTGAAACATTCAAAGGGATTCAATAGCATCCAACTGGCTGGCCCCTTCTCCCACCCAACATCTCTGTCAATTTGCTGAGCAACTAGAAGCTACACACTCAGATGAGGTGAGAACCAAGGAGCCTTGCCAGGGAGGGGCAACCGAAAGAGACCCACTTTGGGTGACGAGCCAAACAAGAGGAGGAGGACACACTGACACCAGCAAGATGTGCAGAATCTCAGTTCATCATGGACTCCATGAACACACATACCTGGCTGCATGGATTCTCCATGTGGTGGACTTCCAGAGAGGGTGACTTCTAGGAAGAGGCTCTGGTACTTTGCAAGAGGTCCCTGCATTGTGCCCCAAAGTGAATCTTCATCCAACCCAGGTCAGTGGCACCATCATTCGGTCATGAATTAGCATTTTACTTGGTTTGGATGTGTAAATATGGTTGACTTTATCTGCTAGTGATCTTCTTTTCCAAAAATTTTTTACATGACCCTGGTATTTTGCATATGTGCGTGTCACGTATATGTGTGTGCCATTTACCATTAGTAATTCATTATTTATTAATAAATCATTTACTTTCAAGCAATTCTTCTATAACAATTTTACCCATTTCTAAATGGCAGAAATGTTGGAAACCAATAAGATGAATGAGCTTCTGTGCCTAAACAGTGTAATCCAAAGTTGTACAAATTGGACATACACCAAGGAAAAATACTGTCTTTGTTTTCTGTAGCTAAAGCATGATTGTTAATTTTGTAGATTTGGTGGGATCTAGAGTCACCTGGAGATAAAACTCTGTGAGGGAGTTTCTAGGCTAGGTTAATTAGGGTAAAAAGAGCCAGGGTAAAGGTATGTTAGATCTTCCCATGGGCTGGGGTCCTGGACTGAAATCAAAGGAGAGGGTGAGCTGAGCACCAGCATTCTTCTCTCTCTGCTTCCTGACAATGAAAGCAGTTTGATCAGCTGCTTCAAGCTCCTGCCACTGTGACCTCTGCACCATCATGGACTGTGTTCCTTTGAACTACGAGCCAAAGCCCTTCCTCCCTTAAGTCGCTTTGGTCAGACACTTTATTAAAGCAAGGAGAGAGGTGACTATTGCAGTTGTGTTTCCCCAGTGGGTCAAATGTTTCAGGTGGTATTGATGGTAGTGTGTGGTGAGATGGCCTTTAGTGTAAAGAGTTCCTACCAGTGTTCAGAACCAAGTCTGCATGAAGTTCCACAGGGCAATACGGGTGGGTGATCATGCCAAAAGCACCCCAGCCTTACCATGAATTGGATTTTTAATTTTGTGTGCCCAAGAATCTCAGTACTTTTAGTCTGTGCACAGCCCCTCATTGGGTTACACAATCCTACAGGAGTCTTAATTCATTGTGTAAGGAGTTTTGCTTTGGACGATTACTGGCATTTATGTGTTGCCCACATGGGCAATCGGGCACTTCACCATGGAGTACAGCTCTGGGAAGTAGGAAATCTTACCATGCCTTTCTTATCTAAGCAAAGAGAAGCTACATGGCTTGCTTTAGATGGCATAGCTAGGAAAATAGGCTTTGTGGTCCATCTTTACTAGGATTTCACTCTAGAGGTCTGCTATTTTATAAGAGACAGCTGGGCAGGGCTCCCTCACACTCCCACAGAGTACCATGGCTGTGATCAGCATTTCAAGTCACCCTGCCAAGCAAGCTAAGGGCCCAGCTCTCATCAGGAGATGACTCTCTCCTCAGGAGACTACTCTCTCCTCTTGAGCTATACCTGACATCATGGTCCTGAAGCTACCACCTTCACCCAGATGCCTGACTGCAGCCAACCTGTCTTTGTTGGGTTTTGTTTGTTTTTGGTTGGTTGGTTAGCTGTTTTTTTGGTCTTTTGAGACAAGCTCTCATGGAGTTCAGGCTGGCCTTGAACATGAAAGCCAAGGATGACCTTGAAATCCTGGTCCTCCTGTATCTACTTCCCAAGTGCTGGGACTGCATGGTCATGTCACTATGCCCAGCTTCCAACTTGTCCCAAGTGAGAGATGCCCATGTGATTATCTCAGTAGGGTACTAGGCATGTGGCCAATGTCCTGTGTCTTCCTTCAGATCCTTGCTCCCAAAGCTGAGCCGCGTCTACTGGCTTCTTCTGGTTTGTCCTTGCATCCCCTCCTCTGCTCTTTAAAACCATCCAAAGCCTGGACCATTTAACAGCACACTGTGTCTGCTATACAAAATATTGATTGCCTCTTTCGAGACCATTTTCTCACACAGCCTCCTGTGGCGAGTTGAAAATGGAGTTTCACTCTTAACATGTACCTTTTTTTCTCAAGTTCAACCACCACAACGCCTCAGTGTGACAAGACTCGTAGGATGTTCTTCTCTTTATTTTATTTCTAGCTGGTGAGGCTGCTGAGCAAGAGCATCCGCTTATGCATGGCTTTGCTCAGGCTTCCCTGTGGTGCACGCAGGGAGCAGGCTGCCGTGGGGACTGCATGTTCCTTACCCACTGGGTACGTTCCTCCCTACTTACCAAGGGGATCCAGCATGGAGAAACTCTCTTAGCTTTTACCTTATACCACGTCAGTGCCTGCAGCCCCACAGCAAGCTAGGGACATGGGACAAATGTATGGTTTTATTTGGAAATCTCTCACGCAGTACCTTTTAGCCCTGAGCTGAGATGGGGAATTTCCCAGAGGGCCCATCAGAGACAACAGATTGATTTATATTTATAATTGCAAAGGTGGAAAGGAGGGTAAACATTGATAGGGAGGTGCCAGGAGCATTAGGGTGATGGGGTGTGTGTGTGTGTGTGTGTGTGTGTGTGTGTGTGTGTGTGTGTGTGATGGGGCTGGGAGATGAATGCTGGAACTGGATTTTGGCTGAATATTTGAAAGTTTACATGTACCCAGACACTCTGAGTAAGAAGGATGGCTGAATGTCTCCAAGCCAGACTGAAGTTGACCATTGTCTCCCAAAGTTACGGGTCCTGGAGCACCAGCAAAATCTGTGTGCCTACCATGAATGTGTGGCTGGGAGTTCTAGGTCATGTTGGCTAATTTGATTTTACCATGAATTGTTATCATACCTAAAACATTACAGCTGGTGTTTTGCAAAGGAAAATAATATTTTAAAGCACACTGGCTCTTCCTAAGGTGGTGTGTCCATCAAACCTCTTCAACTGTTTCACAGCCTGCTAATTAGATTAAGCCAATTTAATGACTCAGACATATAAAATGCCGTGCCGTACCTCTCCCTCCCCCCACTAATGCATACACAGACAGAGGATTGGGTGGGATAATTTTAAGGCCAGACCCATATAAGCTGGGAGATTCAAATTAAGGTTTAATTAACCTGCTTAGTGCAAGAATCTCTGAACAGCGGGGGATTTTACACACAGTTACGTGTGATCTGTAATAACCAGGCACACCAGGCTCCTCCATTACATGAGGCAGGATGTCCACCTTGCCCTCCGCACTTGATTAAATGCCCAGGGTCTGTCAGTTCCAGAAGAGAGATATTGAAAGACACCATTATTCAGCCTCCATGCACTACAAGCGCATATAGCAAGGTCCAGGAGTGGGAATGCATTTGGGTAGGCTAGCTGTCATGGTCTAGACAGCCGCGCAGATTCATCGTGCCATTGGCTGATAGATCCATGAGTTTCTCATTGTACGTATGGACTGCTTCTCCCCTCTTCCTGTGATGTGTTGAGAATGGAGTTGCCTGAAACTTGAGCCTCTGTTGCAGTTGAATGAGTTGAATAGTCACCAGTTAAACCAGAGCATTTGTCTTCAAACTTGAGTAAAAGAAAAAAAAAAAAGGAAATCACAGAGACTGAGGGTCTCTGTGATGGGTCAGGGTGCCAAGTTCCTGGCAACATAATGGAACAATAAGAAGCATGCATCGTTGACCATAAAGGGATTTATTCAAAGGGAAAGAAACAAGACCAAATTGACAACAAGGAAGAAGCGGGCTATAGGGAGCTTGCTCAAGGACCCCAAGTCACTCTGGATCTCTCTTCTCTGGATCCTGGAGGAGGAGGAGTCAGCAGCTAAGAGCAGGGCAGGTGTGGTCCAATGTTTTAATTGAGAGAGTTGGGTAGTATAAGCCTTGAGTCATTGAGTCTGTCCCTTCCAATAATCACAGCCATGCCTGTGCATAGAATGGCAAATAAGAGATTTTCCTCGACAAGTTTATTCTGAGACTACAGTGGTCACGTTGTGCACGTGTGTACCTAAACCTGATTCCGTCTGGCTCTACTCACACACTCTAGCTCAGGGTGTGCTCCAGGACTATGTAATTACTGTCTAACTGTGGAAGGGGAGATGCTATCGTGGAGCTGAATGCTGTTGTACTCGGAGGAGGCTGTGTAAACTAGATAAACGTGGGGTCCATGTTACTAAGGAACCCCTGCAAACTGAATGCCCCACTTGGACTCGGTGGGAATATGGTCCCACTTTGGAGTCTAGAGGGTTGGATGTAGAGTAGCTTCTACAATTTACTGGACTAGTCTCTCCTTCTCTCGGTTCTAATCCAAGTATGAATGAATACCAAGACTTTAGGATTGACCAATGGGCAAGCTACAGTCCCCTTTTGTAGCTTTCCCTCCACTGAATGGCCATCCCCGAGATATTAGGCTTTATTTAAAAAAAAGAAAATACAACAACATGGGGAAGTGCAACAGCCTCCAACAAAGGCATTGTCTGGTGTGGGGAAATGAAAGAGGAAAGAAAAACCCCTCCAATAAATGAATGAGAGGGTCTGTCTTCATCTATGTCAGAATTCATCTATTCTAGCCACTAGCCTCCAAATCAAAGACGGTAGACATGTTTACCTAGTGACTGCATTCTAAGAGAGACAGAGTCTGCCAGTGGGGTTTCCTGGGTAGTGGCCAATATGGGGTCAAATCAGTTACTTTTCTCAGCTTTGTGATAGGATCCCTGACAGAAACAGCTAAGGGAAGGAGGGTTTAAGAGCAGATAGTTGACCACAACAAGGAAAGGATGGTAGGGGGTTGTGACTCCTGGCCTCCGCAGCAGGATCTTGTGGTAGCTGTTATGTGGTTCAGACTAAGAGGCAGTGTGTCTGGAACTGAGCTGGGGGCTGGCCCACAACCCTCAAAGCCCGATTTCTCCATCTGTCAATCATGTTCACGATACCACATTGAAATTTTTCTTGATTGCAAGAAATGACACTGTGCTTATGTGAGAAAAACTGTTGGCATTCTTTTAGAGACTCACCTTAAATATGTGGCCATGAAATTATATTGGAATTTGCTTTTACATACTGCATTGGTTCATTTTCCTGCTATTATCAAATACTTGACAAGAAATAACTTAAAAGGGGGGTGTATTTTGACTGACATTGGGAAGGTACTGTTCCCTTGTGGCAAACGGTACAACAACAGGAACATGAGGTGGCTGGTAACACCATGTCTGTAGTCAGGAAGCAGAAAGAGATGCTATCCTGGTGCTCAGCTGGCTTTGTTTTAAGTCCAGGACCCCAGCCCATGGGATGATGCCACCTACATTCACAGTGAGTCCTCTTTCCTCAGTTAAATCTTGCTGCCTGTGAGTGGGTTATACTTCAATATTTCATAGGCACACTTTGTCAGGGGTTATTGTCTGCATTTACCTAATCGGGGCAGGGCAGGGTTTTGTCGCACTGCTTAGAAAGACATTGATCATCCACCGCAGTCCTGGTGAGAATTCCATCTCTCCCAGAGAGTTTAGACAGTGGAAGAGTCAAGCCAGGATGCTTTTGGGCTCAGCAAAGAACCATGTGTCCCAACTGCTTCCAGGTCCTCAATCTTTGTTAAGCTGGAATAGAAGAAAGTATGTCAAAGGGTGCCCTAAATTGGCTGTGATCTGCTGCAGAAATATCCACAGTGGTACAATCACACTTGAAGGTGACCAATAATAATAAAAAAAAAAAACCTAGTTTGAAAATAGTCTCCTGACACCTTCTTCCTTCCATGCTCCTTAGTCTCAATTCTGAGCCCCCAGCAATGTCTGAGAAAAGGAAGAGACTTACCAAAATGGTGAAAGATACAATGGCCCTGGGAAAAATGCTGCTAGATTGTGTGAACTTCTGATGTCTGTGAGATCAACTCAATTAGTCTTGGCCAGGATGTGAACACACAGCAGTAAGACACAATAGCAAAAGCCCGTTCTGTGTACCAAGCATCTCTCAAACATGTCAACAATGTGAACTGGCGGGCTCCTGATATAAATTCGCTTCTTTCGCTGGTTCCCTTGAAACGTTTGGCACACGTGTCTCTAGAAACTATGGGCAGGGTTCTATGCCTTTCTTACTCCTCCCTCCCAGAAGAACATGTCGTGCTTAGCTGCGATGAAATGTCATTTCCAAAGGCTGTGCAAACTAACTCCGAGTGAGTTGAGAGGAAATACATCACACCAGGCTGGATTTCCTTGAAATTGGGGTCACCTGTTCTGATTTGGACATCTGGAGGGAGTTATTGTCCCTGTCAGATATAATTGAGAGGAACAAGAAAATTTAGTGTAACACAAAGCAGGGAAGTTGAATGTTTAAATATTTGGTGTTTCTTCCGCCAACACTGGGCAAACCCTTGTCACCATCACAGCACAAGAACACGGGTGTGAGGATGGCAGAGAGGCTGCTCTTGGGAAGTGGATCCAGGAGAGAGAGGATGTGTTCTGAAGGTGTGAGAGTAAGCAGGCTGTCTGGCAAGCCGGGGGATAGGATGTCCCCATGTGCCTCCCTGACTATGAAACTTTCTGCTCTATTGCCAGACTTAAGTGTCCCTCCAGTTTGCTGACTCCGGTCATTGTCTCACCCAGCTACCCTGGGAGTAGCCACTCTAAGAATCACTGGCAGCTTGGTGGCTCCAGAACAGGTCCACACTGCGAGTCTCCAGAGGCTTGGAAGATGCTAGAGCATTTCAGTCTGTGAGGTGAACATCCGGAGAGGCATGGGCTGCTGGGACCAGCCAAGGCAGACCACAGTCTGCTCTGCAATGGTCCCCACTCCAGGGACAAGAAAGAATTTAGCCTGTGTGCAGACCACTATAGACCCGTCCTATCCCCTCACATATACTGATGGTTCCAAGCTGGGTGTCCTATCCCATCATGTGCTGATGGTCCCAAGATGGACATCCTATACCTTCATGTGCTGATGATGGTCCCAAAATGGGCATCCTATACCCTCATGTGCTGATGGTCCCAAGATGGGTAGCCTATCCCATCATGTTCTAATGGTCCCAAGATGGGCATCCTATACTCTCATGTGCTGATGATGGTCCCAAGATGGGCACTTCTTAGCTCTCCCTTTTCATGTCAATCTAGCAGTCCTGTGTAGTTTCTGAATGCAAATGGCTTCTCAGAATGCCTCTCTTTTAAAGCTGGTTTTCTGTTCTATACTGGGTTTTGTGGTGTTTGCCAGTCTGTACACCCCTGGAATGGAGATGTCACCTTCTCTGGAAATGGGGTCTTTGCAGATGACACTAAGTTAAAATAAGGCTACCCTGGAATAACAAATAGGTGGGCCCCAATCCAATGTGTCTGATGTCCTTACAAATAAAGGGAAATTTGGCCATAGAGATACATACCAGGGCAAGGCTATTCAAGGACGGAGGCAGATACAAAGGAAGCTAAGTAATCTGGGGTACTGGGAGGAGGACTGGAAGGACCCTCCTCTACCCTCTAGGGACAATGTGGACACTGACGTTGTTTCAGACTATGAACTCCAGGCCTTTGACCTGATACATTTTGGGTTTTTTACCCTGTTTGTGGTCTTTTCTTTCAGCAGCTCTGAGAAAGTAACTTGGTCTTACAGAACGACAGGTTGAGGAAGAACAGCACAGTAGGGACCAAGTGAATGCGAGCCCAGTGCTACAGTGTAGGAGCCCAGCTGCCTGCGCTCCTCCAACTGCGATCACACTGAGGGAGGGACACCAGGCCTTTCTGTATTCCGCGAGGCAAGCACGCCTGCTCCACTTGAACAGTCGCCAAGCACAGGGAGGCCACCAACCACTTTTCTCGATCCTCTGCAATTTTTATAAGCAGTGGAATTTCTCCTGAGGTAATGATCTCATTGGCTGCCAGTCTTAAGTCAGAGTATTTCCGTGTGGGGGGGGTGTGCATGTGTGTGTGTGTAGGTGTGTGACTATGCATTTGTGTTTGGGTATGTGTGTTCTTAGGTATGTTCAGAGAAGCCTTATCCCATGCTGGATGTTTGAAGAAGTAGATGGTGTAAGAGAATTTAAAAGATGTGACTAACAGTGTTCACTATGTCGGTCAAGTTTGTCTACACCTGGGCACAATCCTGTGTAGCGTGTTCTGGAGATCGCATGTAGACTCATGTAGTTCTTCCACCTCAGTCCCACCCACCATGACGTATCTTCTTACTCGAGATCCCTGAGAACCCCGAGTGCTCAGAATGAGACGGAAATAAGGAAAGGAGACAGTAAGACTAGACACTTGTGTGGAGGCCCAGGGGCACCCCAGTCTTCTGGCCAGGATAATAACATGGCACAACCTCTTTGGTGAATCAGATATTTGGAGGTTTGGGGAAAGATTGGCCTATGCAAGCTGGCTCAAATGTAGAAGGTATGCTGAAAGGCCATTAGGGAATTTCATGGGTGCTAAGAAGAGGAACACCTTCCCGGGGCTGACATCCAGCAGGGAATTGGGATTTCTAGGGAATCCAGACTCTGCAGCTGGGTAAGGCTTCTTATTTTGATGTACACCGACTATGCACTGTGCAGCCAGCAACAGACGTGCCAAGGCTACAGAGCAGGAAGTTCTGTCCAGGTAGGCAGTACTTACTGATGGTTTCGGGCCAGCCCCTTTGTCTTATACCGCCTGTGACTTAGGGAGCCACTGACTGGTACAGAACCATCACTGCTCTGGGTCGCGCGTCTGTTCTAAACCGAGCAGCATGGTAGATCCTATAGTGTTCTCATGGCTGCTGAGGGGAGCAAGGGCACCTGAGGAGGCAGACAGGCAGAGATATGCTTAGTGCAGATAACGAGTTGGCAGCGCCTGCCTCGGGCCCCTGCTCACACAGTGACAAGCCTGCAATCTGCATGTGTGCACAGAAATGGGCATCCCATGCACAGCAATATGTATGTACATGTGTAACTTCTGTTCATCCACACCTAGCTACACTTCCAAACACTCAGGTTAGCACTGTACATGGAGTCACTCCTGCATGGTCCTATAAACTGTAGTTGTAAACAGATAAACACACGTGTTCAGTTGTCTAGCTCTGCATGAATCCACCCACACTACAGACCACATGTACACACACAGCAAGCGGCTCACAATCACGTGTCTGCGTTCCTATAGCAAACAGGAACGCACAAAGATACCCAAACTATCACGGAGGACACACTCAACGGAGGATGTGTACACAGGCCGGTTGACACGGCAGGAGGTTTCATTAGTTCAGGTATCTTCCACCTCTCCCCACAGGTGGCTCTGCCTGGAAGACAGTCGACCGAGAAGGCAGCGTCTGGGCCTTGTGGGCACAGGGAGCCCCAAGTCCACTATTGATTTTTCCCTTTCACTCAGCACCAAGATGGGCTCATCAGAGGATATGCTGGGGCAGGGCTGGAGCACTCTGTCGGCGGTCCCGCATGTGGGAAGCCAGGAGCCAGCGGTTTGCAGAAGACAAGGGTTCGCTAAGAAGGTCAGACCTCCCTCTTGTCAGAATCCTGCCCTGCCGGGATGAGGGGGTGAGGGCAAGGCAGACAGCCAGAGTGAGGAGCCACTGAAAGTGGAGAGGAAGCCAGAGCTAGTGTCAGACTCTTACCAGCGCACAGTCTGTTGGAGGCAGTATCCTACGGTGGCCTTCTCTGGACTCCTGCTGCCTGGACCGCATCCCCATCAACTTTCCTACCCCAAGTCCTGCCTCAGGCTGCCTACCCTCCGCTACTCCTCCCCTCAGCTCCAAAGCAGGTTGAGCCTAGGGTTGCATGAAAATGAGCAGAGAAAGCACTGCAGACGGCAGGCAGCAGAAGGAGGGCAAAGGCAGCCGAGATGGCCCTGGAGCTGCAGACCCCTTTGGAGCTTCGTCTTCGCCCCCTCCCTGCACTCCATTCGAGATCTGAAGTGTTGTTTCCACTTCCAAATGGAATTTTTAAAAGTGAAACTCAATGCTCTCCAACAGAAAGCACAAATGTTCAGTTGCGAGATAAATGGGGCATTAAAGAACACATTACATAACATGATTGGCTAATTGTGCAGGCGTTGAATATCTAGAAATGCCAGCGGACCTTCGGCTATGCAATGAGGCATGGCTGCTTCAGTCGGAAACCAACTCACAAGGCGACTCAGAAAATCCGGGAAAACAAATGCCTGCTACTCATCAACCCTGTTTGCAAGAGAGGAAATGAATCCCCGCACTCCCATTGCGGGCAGTTCCCGGGGGCATCTGTTTTCCAGCGCTGCTTACCTTCGAATCCACCTTCCCATCAGCAGCAGGGCTGGTAATGCTGCCTCACCCTTAAAGGAAAAGCCCTCGAGGCCTCATTCATAGTCCTTGTCACATGTGGAAAGCAAAGGGTCCACGGAGGTGAGGCCCAAGGTAAGTGCAAGGGCCAGTTAGACCAAAATATGGCCATCCACAGTCCTCTCTTCACAGGCCCCAGTCTCCTGCATCCACTGAGGTCACATCCCTTCTTTCTGTATGCTCAGTTCTTAATGCCATGCATCTTGCAAACATTTGCAAAGGGCCAACGGTGGCAGCGAGTCCTGCAGCCAACCAGCTTTGAACTGTACCCAGCCAGTGGTATCAGGTGTCAATCTCAGGAGCTCAGGTGGCCCACAAGGGGACAGAAGCATGGATGGAACTTTCCAGGCCCTCCTAGCATGAATGCAGCTTCACTTTCCCAGTCTACAGTGTAATATGATGCTCGCTGTACCCCACAAGCAATAGGACCAGGATAGCCATGGGCACCCAGAGTCAGTCCAGCTGCTATAGTGGTAATGGTAGTTGCCACCAGGAGGCTGGTGTGAGAGTTCACCATGCACCTCCTATGCCCTGGAGCAAGAGTGAAAGGGGGTGCAGGCTTTCTCACCCTACCTCGCATGCACTGGTGGCTCAATCCGGGCAGGATAGGGGGGAAGCAGGAGAGTAACCTAGGTAACTGTCCAGCTTCTCAAAGGTCTTCCTAGAGGTCAGTTGCAGTTGAAAGACCTCTCTGGGCTCCCTCCATATACTGTCTGTCCATCCAGCATCCAAATAAGATCTCAGTGCCCCAGAAAATGCACAGCAGCACCCCTGCTCCGTGTCTTTCTCTGGGGAAAGTGTCCCGTTATCGTGGCAAGGGCTTTGAGTGATCCAGCTGCACAAGGCCAGCCTCTGCTGAACTTGTAAGAGTGCCCACTGTATTCAGAATACCCGCTCTGAGGTCACTCCTTTTCTATACACAGCTGGCATCTGGAGATCCTCCCTCCCCTAGCCCCCCCCCCCCGCCCCGGGAGAGTCTGGTGCTGGTGGACCTAGAGGTCAGTGCCCCACTTTTGAGGGCTCTTCCCATCCCCTGCCTGCTGGGCCAACCCTGGGTACTCTGGTCCACGCAAGGGTGGGTCCACCTTCCCAGCTCACAGCAGGCGTACACGTGCCAGGACACACGTGCCAGCTGGGGGTTTGAAGACTTCCTGGGAAGAAGCAAACGGCTGGGTTTCATCAGCAAGTTAAGATCCTCATTTGAAAGAATGACTCCCACCTCACACCTTACTGTAATTTTCCAATTAATTGTGATTTAAATATGTTAATGTGGCTAACTAGGTTGAGCATCAGCCTAAAGACTTTCTGAATAATGAAGCAAGAACTCCCAGTACTACACAAAAGAGGAAATGCCATTGAGCATCCTGAGAATGGAGACGGGCTTGTAGGACCAAGATGGGCTGGCCTGGATCTTGGCACAAGGGTGACCAGCTGTCCACCAAGGCCTAGGGGACAGACTTTAGAGGCACAGAGGACCCTGTTTCCTCTGCTAGGTTTTTGCTGCAATAATCTCCAGCGGGGTCTTCTATGGGGCACTGAAGGAGCCTTGATCTTAAATACCCACTTTGTAGTCTGCTGTGGCTAACTGTCCTTTTGCAATTCTTCATCATTTTGCCTTTTGTGCCCTGACTCTCGATCCAAAGTACTCAACTGGGTTCTAGGGGCCAGTGGATCTGACTCCTATTCTTCCCTTCTCAATGAAACCAGTACCATAGGCTCCCAGGCAGAGAAAGAACACACTTTTCCCCCTCCAAAAAAGAGGAGCCAAGGGGCCAAGCATGGGGTCAGCTCCTGGATGGGAGAAAAATATCCTACATCAATACCCTATCCAGGCTATGTAACGCAGCAGCCTCTGACCCATCAGGCCGCGTCTGAACCCGTGAAGCCTTCCAGGGCCTCTCTCCATATGACCACACCAGTTCTCCACACACAGTGGAGCTCAGCCTTCTGGCAGGGTGGTGATGGAGATGGTGACCATGAAAGCTGTTTTTCAGATTAAACAGGATCAAGTATATTAAAAAAGCAGACGCAAGCAATAAGCCTTGAGCCTCTGTAGCGCATAGACAACAAGATGTGTATAGGAGGTAAATAGGGGATGCCTACTAACACCTCTTCTCATCTCCTATAGGAAGTTTACAACTGGCCAGCAGGTGCGCACAATGTTTGGCCAGGCAATGGGTCAGTTATGCTCTGGATGTGGGTCCTGAATCAGATGTCCACGGACTGAGTCACTATTTCTATGCTTGTCCGCTTGGCTGCTGGAGAAGTGAACACAGGTGGGCCTTAAATGATTCAAGCTGATGTCCTTCCCCCTCTGGGGACAGGAAGTTTTAGAAGGAAGTATTGTGTGATGGATTCTCCTAGGGGTCTTCCCCTTGAATGTCAGATTGGCTTCTGCTTTTAGTGTCTCCACAAGAGTCTCTGCCGATTGTTTCTCTACATGCGTAGGAGTCCACTGTGCCCTCCTCCTCTTTGTGTTCCTGTCTGCTTTCTAGCTAAGTACTCATGGGATGAAGACTCACCGTATTGACCTCCTCCTTAACTAGATGTTCAAAGGTCTCCCCTTAAAATACAATGATGTCTTAGGTGCAGGAGGCTCAAGGTTCAGTCTATAACTCTGGACTCGGTTAAGCACAGTGCAGCCGTGGAACAGTCAGCCAGTCCAGGCTTGCTTTCTTATTCGTTTGTTACCTTATTCAACATGTGTGGGTGAGGTGCGTATATCTCTCTAGATGGTCTAAGGAAGGGAGATTCAACAGTGGACAAGACTTTCTGCCCGGAGCCTGTGTTTCAGAGGGAGGTTAGACCATAAGTCAGTAAGTCAGGTGGCAGAGGTAACACAGAAAAAAAAAATGGAAGCTCCTCACTCAGTCACTCCAGGAGACAGTTGGGCAGTATTAACTCCAAGAAGCACTTCACAGTTGGATGTCCAGATGGCGCTGGACCGGTCCCACCTCTTACAGCCACCACTCTGCCTAGCGCCGACAGCTCTGTAAGGATGTTTTCACGTCACTGGGCATCGGTGGTTCATTTGTCTGCATTTTATCTCCTAGCTATAAACTGGAGAGTTACTTTAGACTTTGCCAGTCACTGTCGATTTAGGGAGGCAACTATGATAAATGTGCAGATTAACAGGGGAAATTTACTTACTCAGTCATTACATTGAGTGTGCAGCAGTCTCTTAGCGCCCTAATTAAGTAAGGGAAGTAGCAAGAGTTCCTGTGTCAATACAGCAGGAAGCTCTGAGCCGCGGTAGACAGCAGGCAAGGAGGGGCTACCGTGGCTAAGGAGCAACAAAAGCCACAAAGAAAAGATCCACAGAAAGCCCTCCATGCTGTCTGGCAGTAGGTTGGCTCCCATTGCTCTGTAACTTCCCCCACCCCCAATCCAGGGACAGGAGAGCCCCAGGCAGTGCCGCAGCCACCTAGGTGTCTCACTCCTAGGAAGTCCAGACCCAGGCCTGGCTTTAAAACTGGTTCCAGTTATGGCTTCCCTTCATTCAGCAAAGGCCTGTGATAGGCAGAACATGGGCAGGTGGGTGCTGGTGTCAAATAGGTCACACAAGGTCCTCAGGACATACGCTATACTGGCACGGCTCTGGTACCCATTTCTGGACAGGTCAGCTTTTCTTCAAAGCCATGCCCACAGACACCCTCACATGGATTTACTGTCTCTGGGCTCAGAATTCACCCCACTGCAGCCAAGTAGTGTGGGTAGTCCCCAGAGTCCATCCTCCAGAGAAGGCAAAGCAGGGTGAGGGAGCCCCAGGACTGCTGTGTTTGGAGAGTCATCTCTCTCTCTCTCTCATCGTTAAGCCTCCTATTCCCACAGACAGCGTCTCCTGTGGCCCCTGGTGGGCAGTGACAGGAACCATGGTGTGTGCTTGTCCCACAGTGCACCTTGTGGTCTTGATGTCTGCTCAAGGGACTGATGCAGAAGGACTTTTTTTTTTTTTTTTTTTTTTTGGTTTTTCGAGACAGGGTTTCTCTGTGGTTTTGGAGCCTGTCCTGGAACTAGCTCTGTAGACCAGGCTGGTCTCGAACTCACAGAGATCCGCCTGCCTCTGCCTCCCGAGTGCTGGGATTAAAGGCGTGCGCCACCACCACCCGGCCAGAAGGACTTTTGAAGAGGTCCATAGGTATGCCCATGGCTACAAGCTTGAGACTTAGCATGTTGTAGCTAGAGCATGCCCTGGGGCCTGCCAGGCAGGTTTGTTGTTGCTGTTTGTTTGTTTGTTTACTTGCTTGTTTAAAGCAGCTTCAGCTCCCAGACATTTCACCAAAAAATTGCTCATTTTCCAGAAGAGCTAGAAAGACTGATCCCAGGACTAGGACTGTTCTAGATCTTGCAACTGCTCTCAACTGTCTAGATTGTTCTGGGACCAGAGAGACCAATGGACATGACCACATGGAATGGTTCATCCAATTTCCATCTTCTCTTACTGCTTTGAAATGTTCTGTCCACGCTTCTCCCCTCTGTCTATCCTCAGAAGCTACCGTATCCACTGCCTTCAGCCTGCACTTGCGGGCTCCCTCCAGGAACTGTCAAGAAGGCCTCTCAGAAGGGATTTTTTTTGCCTCACCTACCCAGGCCTCTTATTTCCCTCTCTGAGCTACTTAGAATGCTAGAACCACTTGCTAGCTGTCCTCATCAGTGTGTCTCTTTAGTATCAGGCTCCCTCTGTCTTGGCCACATTTCCAAAGAGTGCTGATATAGTGCCCTAGAAGTATTCAGCCACTATTCCTTCAAACAATGAATACATGTTCCAATTAAAGGCATTAATTCCGTGTGGAAATGCCAGCAAACCACTGGGTAGTCTGTTGAAGGCCTCTCCTTCCGTGTTGTTCAAGAGAGATTTTGAGGAGCACCAGGGCTCTCGGGGACACACAGGCACACGCACCAAGCCTTGCAAAAGTAAAGAGGCCTCACCTTAACAAAAGATAGCTGAATCTGGCAACTTCTTCATCCACAGAACAAAAGCTGAGTGGCAGGAGGCCCCACCACTGGCTCATCCATAAACATGTTGGGGTCTTTCTGACTTAGGTCAACAGTGACACTCATTGGAAGTGGCACATTTAAACGCAAAAAGCACAAGGCATTAGCAGATTTGGCCGCTCAGGGCCCTGCACCCTTTACACAGAAAGCCCTTAAATGAACACAATCTACCTAAATTGTGTAAGTGCTAGGGCTTGGAAAGCAACTTGCTCCAGTGCCCTTGATGGAGTCTGTCTCTGGCGTCCTGCCTCTGCATCCACAGAGGACTCCGTGGGGCAGATGGGAGACGGGCATCCTGGCACTTGCTTGGCCTCAGACCCAAGCAAGCCAGGAGGGATTGGTGAAGTGAGCCCATGTCACACTTACGTGAATCACACCTGCTAAAAGCCATGCTTGCTCACTTGTTGGCCTTGTATCTGATAGACAGAGGTGGCTGTCTGGTTCTACTGTGCATCTCAGCTCCTTTTCCCCAAGTAGGTATTTTGTCCCCTCTCAGGTCCCTCTGGTTGCGCTGCCCAATGCCCGACATCACACTGTCATCTGTTCTCCCCAAGACGAGCTTTATGCGCATCTCACTGTGACCCGCAAAACTAAGATTGGGGTGGGGGGTGTCTAAGCTGCTCCCATCCCCAGGTACTGCTTGGGGATCTTAAGACACAGCACTGCTTCCTGGCTAGCCGGGCCTCTTAGGCCAGTGTCTCTCCCAGACTTAGCCCCTGCTTGAAAGCCAGTGACCTGTGGGAAGAAGGGCCCACTGAATATGGTTTGGCTCCTCAAGACAGGTGATGGCTTCTCTCAGGACAAAGAGTGTCTGGTTTTCAAACCAGAGTGCCTAGTTTGCAGCCACCATCCCCAAATCAAGAATAATGTTCCTGCCCCAGAAGCCTGGACCACTCCACCTGGTAAAAATACCAATGAAGGGAAAGGGAAGAGACTTTGAAAGGAGCAGGTTAAACCACCTAAACACAGAACGGTATTCACAGGCTTGTCTGTAGCTTCGGGGGTGTGTTCAACGGATGTGACTGTTTCTAAATAGCATCCTGGGAGCCAGAGGTACAAATAAGGCACCAGGGCCACTAAGTGGAAAGATGCTTTATTATGACAGGATAAAAGAAGCAGATGCCCCCACTCCACTGTCAGTCTGTCTAGTTGCACAACACCCTCCTAGCCAAGTCCCTATGGACTTGGAACCTGTAAATGTGACTCCATCTGGTAACAGGATTTCTACAAACGTAATCAAGTTAAGATGAAGTCGTACTGGATCAAGGTACTGTGCTCAATAAGGCCACAGGGACCCAACACAGAAACACAGAAAATGAAGGCTGAGGATCAAAGTGATACAGCTACAAGCCAAGGAACACCAAGAAAGCCGAGCCAGAAGCAAGGACTCTCTCTCTCGGACCTTCTGGAAGAACCACACTTCCCAGTGACTCATTCTGACTGTTAGCCTTCAGAACTGCACGAGAAGCAAGCGCTGTTGTGAGCAGAACAGTTTTGGGTGCATCAGTATGCCAGCTCTAGGAAGGTAACAGAGGGTTCTTGGCACTGTGCCGCTTCTTGGGTCCAGGAACAAGTGCCTTGTCTGAGAATGCATTACAGATGTTCCACACAGGTGTGTGCACCCGTGGACCAGAGAGAATAGCACCAGGGCCTCTAGAGACTAGGAAAGCCAGGACACAGCCACTTGCTCCATGTAAAAACATTCCCATCTTGTTCCTGCTCCGACGCTGGGAGAGGACAAGGTCACAGAGACAGGGCACCCATTGTCTTTGGAGCAGCGCCATCTCATACTCGAAGTCAAGCCACTGGCTCGAGACCGGCTTTCCAGATGGATCTGCAGAGGCTCGGGTCCTCCCAGCTGTCTGCGGCTGGCACGCCGGTGTCAGCGCAGATAATGGCCGAGAACTGAAGCCAGCTTTCTGGGGCTGAGCATCATTCACAGCTGCCCTGCAGAGGCCAACGTGGGCTGCCCTGGACCCATGGCCCTCATTAGCATAATGGTCTTTGTCCAGAAGGAAAGAGGCAAGGAGAGAAGTTGAGCAGCTGCCTCTTTGCTGCTGGTCCTGCAGCCTGGGCCGGGAGGGAAGCACCATCTGCTGTGGGGTTGGACCACTGTTCCAAAGGGCCAAGTGATCCAGGAATCTGGGTGATGCTCCGACTTTAGGAAGTGAATGCCTTCATGATGCACAGGTTTCTGAGTCACTGTGCCTGTAGATTGACAGGCTCTGAGGTTGTTCTATGTATAAGGTCTGCTGGAAGATCCAGGAAGTGCCCATCCAGTTCTTAGAAAGCTCTTCTGGACAGTGGCCACGAGGCCACGGCTAAAACTTTCATGAATTATGTGTCTGCCTTCAGGACAACTGTTTGAGAATGTTCCCGTGCCTACAATGGCTGTCCTCTGCTGAGGTAGGAGTTCTAGGCTAAGCCTTGGCAGAGGGGTCTGAGAAACTGGAATTGGACCTGGTCAGAAGCAGAGGAGCCCCCGTCGGCATTGGTGGGTGGGTCTTATGGAAGGCTTCTCCGTGGAAAGACAGCCTGGGTTCTGCAAATGCCCTGCTGTTGCTGGTTGGCGGGGCATCTGTGACAGTGTGGCTTCACAAGCACTCGATGCTTTTAAAAGCCGACCTTTCTAGAATTGGCAGAGTTGAGCATCTGCAGCCAGGGTGTGAACACAGAGAATCATAGCTCCGGCCTCCTTGGTGGGAGACAGGAAGACCTCTACTCTCCTGAGCCTGGGTATCCCCACCTGACACAGGTAAGAGACACACCGCAGAGCTTCCTGACAGAGAAGACACTTTGTAAAGGTGCCAGGGTACTGGCAATGTGTTGCCCGCTTGAGCCCTACTCTGGGGGTGCCCTTGATCTGGGCAAATGGAAACCCCAGAGCTTAGCTTCTTTCACAGGCCTGCCAGACATAAATCCGCGGTTCTTTGTCTATGTCCTGCTATAATGGCTGATAAAGAAGTTCCCCCCTGGAAATTCCTCTGTCCCTTGTTTATCCCCAAAGCAGAGCCTTAATAAAAGCATTATGGAGAGATGTGAGGGAAGCCTTCCATAAATGACTGTCTCCAACTCTCCTAAATGCCAGGACGTCTTAGCCCACTGGAATGCCCTCAGAGCCAAGCACACATCACGACTTGGCTTTATCCTGTCCTGATCCATGGGCTCATTCTTGGAGCCTTGTGTGGACTAAATGCTTGCATCTCGTTCAAACTGCCATGCAGCATTCTCTGAGTGCTGGTGTAATGGTGTTTGGATATGGGGCCCTTGGAGAAAGTGAAGGTTAACTGGGCCATATGTGTGGGGTCCTGAGAGAAGAGAGTTAGTATTCTTATAAGGAACAACATGAGAGAGCTGACTCATACCCTCTGTCTAAAGCTGGCCAGTGAGTAAACCATTAGAGTGCAGTCACCTGAGACCCCCAGAGTGAGCCTGCTTTGCTGGCATCTTCATATTGGACTTTTCAGCTTCCAGACCCATGGGAGAAAGTCTTTTGTTTAAGCCACCCAATGTGTCCTTATGTCACAGTGATACAAGAAGGCCAAGGCAGGACCCTCTCTTGATGCAAGCTGCCAACAGGACCTCAGTGCACATTTGCTAAAATGGCTGTCTGATTGTCAGACCAGTAAAAAAAAAAATCTGCCCCACTTTTTAATTCTTGGACAGTCGTAGGTGCTTATTCAGGTATCTAAAGCTCACCTACAACACACACACACACACACACACACACACACACACACACAGACTTCTGGACCCCCAGACTGCCCATAGGAGTGTCCAGTCTATATGGTGACCACGGCAGAGCATTGGCCTCCTTGCCGCAGGCCCCTGAACCACAAATATTTCTGTCGTCTTTGAGTTGCAGCCACAGAAGCAGCCTTGAGGAGGTGAGGCCCACACTCCTCAGGAGGGCAGAGCACATTAAAGCGTGCGGCAGGTGCACCGTGCCCTGGCACGGCTGATGTGCCAGCTGCAGCTCCAACAACTGTCATCTGACATCCTGACATGGACGAGCACCGGGAGCCAGGAGGCTTGGGCGGTTCGCTGCTCTCTCCCACCAGGCCTGGACCCCCGGCCCAGCCTCCAGCCAAACAGGTGTATGGCAGCCTGTTGCGGGTCCTCAGAGGAGGCTTCAGGCTCTGGAGAGGCCTCCAAAGGGAGGACAGATGAAAAGAACAAAGGAGGCCGGGCCTTGGTTGACAAGTTTATTGATAGCAGTTTAGGAGAAGCCAGCCTTCGGGTGACAACAAATTGTTCCTAATGGCTTCGCCACCTGCAGGCCCCTGTCTCAGAGAAGAAGCTGTCAGGCTAGTCCAAGGGAGGCCGTATTGCTCTCTTCAGAGGGAGTCTTCTCACTCTGCCTGACCCCCGGGCTTACTGTCACAAGGCTTTAAGCTGTGGGTGCGGACAAGACAGCCAGCGCGAGAAACAGTCATGGCATCAGTAGCTGTCAGGGCCCAAGCTCCAAGTGTAAAGTTCCTCAGTTAGTTCAGTTGGCTGGATCTAGATAAAGCCTGCACCCGAAGACAAGCATCACCTCCCACAACTGCATTGCATAGATGCAGGGCCTCTCGTTCGAGAAGGTCGATGTGGCCAGTGTCGCGTCAGGGGAGGTTGGCAGGGTCCATCTCTAATCTCTACCTCTTGTTACTCGGGAATCCAGCCCCTCCAGGGAGGTCTTGAGGAGTGTCCCTCCCATCCTACCAAGTTCGGGAGTTTGATGGCGATCTGTGCAGGAGGAGGAGAACCCCACACTTTATCGCCATGGGGTGACAACACGTGTCTGTCCTCTTGAGGAAAAATGATGGGTCAAAGCCAGATGGAACTGAAACTGGAGACTGGAGACACTAACCATTGCCAGCACCTGCCGTCTTCATCTTACTTATAGGACAATATGACCAGTGCCTCTTGGGGGCTCTGAGGAACACCTACCTAGATTTCCCTCTTTGCTCCATGAAAGGAACTTTCAAAGCTAAGTCATGTCCACATCCAAGATGCTCAGACAGCCTGTCTGGGAAGTTCAGGCCAGCTGCCATCATTAAATGGCAAACAATTGGCCATGATTGTGATCTCCATTGTGTCTGGGGGCTTGTGAAGGGCAACTTAGAGCTCAGCCTGTCACTTAGCAACACTGGCCAAAGACGAACTTCATTAGCCACCAGGTAGCCAGGACGTCACTAACACAGGACAGAGTGGTGTCAGTGGGAGGGGCCAGTGACTTTCGTCATTTGCATGGGCATGGAGATTTAGCAGGTGTTACCTGACTGGCCTGGTTATAAAGCAACCATTCTACTGAGTGCCAACAATCTAAACTGTGCACCATTTAATCTCAGTATTAATCTCTGTGAGTTCAAGGCTAGCCTGGTCTATATAGTGAGTATACCAAGAGTAAACTCAAAGAGACCCTGTCTCAAACAAATATAAATAAATTAAAATGAAATTAAAAAGAAAGAAAGAGAAAGAAAGAAAGAAAGAAAGAAAGAAAGAAAGAAAGAAAGAAAAGAAGAAAGAAAGAAAAGAAGAAAGAAAGAAAAGAAGGAAGGACAAAAGAAAGAAGGAACACTTATTCAAAGAAGCCATGTTGGTTTAAAAGCACTGTAATTCCTTTGTTATACCTTCAGTCTGCCACAAGTCTCACTTGCCAAACCTGGAGTGTTGGCAAAGCCACACCCCCATCAAAGGAGGGACTTAACCCCCAGCTCTCTCCAGCTCCTAGTGGCTGTCTCCAGCCCTTGGCTTGTAGCTGCGCTGCTCCCATCCCTGTCTCCACTGTCATGTTCTGGTTCCCTCTTCTCTTGTGTTCAGGATTTGTCTCAATAAGCCATGCTCAAGATTGCATCTGGGGCTCACCGGGTGCTCCAGGTTCATGCCAGCATATACTCGCATCTGTGCTTTGCTCTTGGCTAACACCTGCAGGCCTTGAGATTAGGATGTATACCTTTGGAGATATGACGTAGACAGCTACCCCTGCTAAGGCAGGACCAGTCCATTGTGGTCCCCACACAATAGAAGAATGCATTTTCTTCAGAGATGGTGTGTCAAAGACGTGCTGTGTCCCCTTCCAATCCTTAAAATTCAATGAAGCCATCAGGAGAAACATGGGAGTTCTGGTAGGCTGACACCCAGACAAAGAATGCTGCTGAGGACTGAGGCCATGGATATCTTTGCCTTCCTGTCTGTTATTTCCTGTCTTTTCCAAATGTTCACTTAGGGAATGAATTCCTATTTGTCTCAGACACGTTTCTATTGCTGTGCAATTGCCATGACCAAAGCAACATGTAAAAGAAAGGGTGTATTGGGCTTTACAGCTTCAGAGGGCAAGTCCATTGCCATCATGTCAGGGAGCATAGCAACAGGAAGGCAGACACAAATGCAAAAGCAGTGGCCGAGGGCTCACATCTGTCCTACAAGCACCAGGCAGAGAGAGCTAACTGGAAATGGTGTGAGTTTTTTTTTTTTTTTTAGATAAAGAGAATGAAATTTAGAAAACAAAACATTTTTAAGGTCTTGGATTACTTTATTTCTGTTGCTTTTTATCTAAAGAAATCACAATGCCCACTCTAATGACACACCTCCTTCTACAAAGCCACACCTCCTTATCAAACAGTTCCACCAACTAAGGACCAAGGATTCAAGTCTATGAGCCTCCGGGGGCCATTCTCACTCACACCAACACAGGCTCCTCATACCCTGAACTCACGGTCTGTCCTGGCTCAGAGCTAGAGTCCTGCATCTCCTGTGGTGACTGGGAGAGAGTGATGCATTTGCAATGCTGTAAGGCACAGCACAAGTCACCCTCTGGTCTCAGGCACCCCTGCTGCACACCGACCTGTGTGTGCAGCCCTTTGGGCAACCCTGGCGTTTGGGTGCTGTTGCCTGCTGCTTCACCCTCTACCCTTCCTCGAGGTCACAAACCTCCTTGAAAGGAGGGGGAGTTGGTGCCACTAGCAGCAGGACACAACTCAGCTCCTCCCCTAGCCTTTCTGAAGCTCATCTAGACAAGAAGGATGTTGTAGTCCCCTTTGCGGCTAAGGAAATTGAGGCTTTTCAGATTAAACAGCTTGCCCAAGGCCTCTCTACTGATGAGCAGTCCAACTGGGATTTGAATCTTGAGCTTTAAAATTTCCAAGCCTGGAATTTTCCCAGTAAACCATGGCAAGATTAAAAAAAAAAAAAAAAGTCTAAAATGTTTGACCATCGAGGTTTATAAGGTCTTTGTTTATTTTGTTTTCATTCTATTTATTTTAAAAACTGAAAATATAGAGGGCAGAGGGTGACTCTGCTCTACACTGTACTGACCGAGAACCAGGCTAGCAAGGATTGGGCTTTCCAGTAACTAAGTCCATCCAATTCTTGCCTCCACCCCAGTCCATCGCCCTCAGATCCGGCTGCCATCTTTGGACAGTCCTTTGGATTCCACATTTACTCTCTAGCTTTTAAATCTAATTCAATGTCAGTTCTTCAAAAGAAGGGCCCTACAGACATTTTTCTAGGCTCCACGCATCTCCAGTGGGAACCAGGGCAGCACCAGCACCCCCTAGCGACAGAGGCAGGTGTGGTATGTAGGCATCCTTCTTGAGTTCCCTCAGGCCCCCTCTGGCTGGCGGCAGCCCAGGGCCTGCCATTTGGCACTCTTACCAGTGCTCCAGAGAGCAGTAGTAGAGTGTCGCCTTTTAGGGGAGCGCCAGGCAGGCCAGGGCATCTGCCCAACCCTGGCGCAGCCCAGATGCCTGCATAGACGCTGAATGCTCCCTTTGATGTTCTTTCTCTCACACCCTGCAAGAGCACTTAATTCACCCTGAAAGTGAAGTGGGTTATTTATGACCCCCACCATCCATCGCGGGGTGGTGAGTGATGCCAACACACAGATCATTGTTCTTGGCACCATCATTTTGGGTGATGTTTGCTTAATAGCACTGAGCTGAAATATCATTTTCTGAGAATGGCTGCCCACCAGGCACTTAATTACATACAAAATTAGACTTCCGTGTGGTTTCACCCAAAGCCCAGGGCATTGGGATGATTACTTAGAGGAAAAAAAAAAAAGATAAAAATACAAGTTTATCCCCCAAACCATCCTGCCAACAAGCATAAAGCCAGACGCACCACATGTTCCTGTGAAAGTCCATCTTTTCCAAACCAGGGCATGTGGTGGCACCTCACCTCTCCCTGGGTGGTTCGGGAACAGCACAGGTGACTCTCGTGGCCCCGGGAGCAAGGCTAAGATACAGGGAGGTTACCTCAAACTCGAACGGACAAAGGGAATTACTAAACAGATGCCACACTTCTGGGGTTCAGAAGGCAAAAGGAACACGCGCCCTAATGGAACATAGACAAGTCTCCAACATCTCTGGGTCTTGGGCACCTGGAGGATGAGCAATGTGACTCCATCTCCTCCCTTGGGGAATTTATGAGGCCAGAGTGCCTTACCTACTCTCTGACATTCACTGGGTACACAAACATGGTGGCGGACGTGATGATAGTGCAGGATCTTACAGACAAAAAGGACTCCTGTGCCTTCTTCAGGCCGGTTCCCTAAACGCTCACCTGTGGATCTGCAGCACGGCACCAAACTCCCACTTGCTCTATACCAGGGAGGCTGAGGCTTGGCACCCACGCTCTCTGTAGAATAAGGAGAGGGCCAGTTGGAAGGATTCGCTTGCCTTCAGACTCCAACAAAGGGCTCCTCTGCTTCTGCCTTAAGTAGCTAGCTACCTGCAGGAAGAGCCTAGGATGCAGTGGTGTATCGGCTGCCCCCAGTGGCCGGGGAATGAATGAGATGGGTGGGTGAGTCCTCTGACTAACTGCTGTTCTCTATCTACCTCTTTCCATTTTTTTTTTTTCTGCATGTTTTCCGGGATGGAGCCTTGTTCCTCCTGAGACAGACAAGCCACCAGCTCCGCCCTCCTCACCCTCTAGAGCCAGTGGAGGGTCTGTGCCGGGGAGCTGCAGACTTTCAATACCCAGGCTGAGTTTTACACCCTTGGCAAAGTACAGACGAAGCCACACACGGTTTAAGGGACAATGTGGATAATCAGGAGAGCACAGAAACATACCACCTCTGGAAGGCTGGAGGCAAGATTCATTTAAACGGCTTCCTCTGTCACCAATGTCACCAAGCTGAAGCTTGTCTTGTTTACGGGATGAAGGTTTCACACTGTGTCAATGGTCTGCCAGAACGCCGCATTAAAATGAGCAGTTAGTACAAGTCAGCCATAAACATGGCAGATCCGAGAGACGGGCAGAAGCCACGCGGATCCCCGGTGCAGCTTTTAAGCACTTGGCATGCTGCTGGCTCCGACTGGAGAGGGGGCTGCGGGCATCATTTGGGCCCGGGTGCAATGCACTTGAAATAATTACTTTAATCAGCAAAAGTTAATTACTTTAAATCATAAATTAATGGCAGAGCATTTGGCAGAGCCTGACGTGCGTGGCGAGGCTGTCAACTGAAAACCCAGGTGAACCCACGACCCTGCCTGGTGCCGCCACAGAAGCTGGAGCCCACCCACTGCGTGTGCCACTTCTGCGGCTCTAGGAGCAACTCTCTGTAACCGGAGAAGCGCCACCTTAAACTGTCACCTATAAAAAAAAAAAAAAAAAGAAGCCGTAAACAAGAAGGCTGCCGCTAAGCAGGTGCTGCAGGAGAAGCCGGCCCTTGACAATAATAAGATCTTAAAATGGCATCTGCCTTTATTTTACGGCACTATTGGAAAGACGGTTCAAAGGAATAAACCCAGCTGATAGGTTTTATGAGTTGGTAGTTAGCAGTGTTTACTGGGGAAGAAGATTCGGGAGAAGGTACTCTCACCCCCAGATGCAATTGTCACACCAAGACATCTAGAGAGCCAATGGCTATAAGGCACAGGAAGCCAGCAGCCACAGTAGACACTCCAGCAACCACGGCCTTGGATCCATTTTGTTCTCTATGTGTTGGCATCTCCAGGAAGTAGCTAGAGTGCCCTGAGAAGCCAGAAGAGGTTCTTTTAAAGAGATGAGAGCTCTCCCAAACCACTCTCAGCAGGAACTGGGCCAGAGTCCCTTGCACATCAGGCGTGGGCACCTGCACAAACAGGCTCCCAGATGTGCAGCCACTGTGCCCACAGTGAACTCATTCGGGAGTCAAGCACCGTCAGCGAGGCTTGCCGACGATATGACTAAGAGCCAGGTAGGAGATAGTGTCCAATAGATGACCCGATCCAACCTGACAGCTCATTACACCATCAGAACAGGGACCAGGGAAGAATTTGTGAAGGTAAAAGAGCAGAGGAACAGTGCAGCATGGTGTCTACCAACCCCTGACGCTGGGGCGGGGATGTAGCAAGGAGGCCGCTTGTTCGTTTCCCGGCTACCCAGACTCTCAAAATAACCACACAGAAACTGTATTAATTAAATCACTGCTTGGCCAATTGCTTAAGCATATTGCTAGCTAGCTCTTACAGCTAGAATTAACCCATCTCAATTATTTTATATTTTACCATGAGGCTCATGGCCTACTGACAAGGTTTCAGCGTGTCTGTCTCTGGCAGCGGCTCCATGGGCTTCTCCCCTGACTCCACCTTCCTTCCCCCAACATTCAGTTTAGTTTTCCCCACCTAGCTAAGCTCTACCCGGCTATAGGTCCAAAGCAGTTTCATTATTCAGTAATGCTAATAACAGCATACATAGCGGATCCCACATCATGGGGCCACACAGCTCATTGAGACTAGGGCAATCTCTGTGTGTGCCAGTGAACTTGGAATGAGAGGAAGGTCAAACCTAACCCTGACCTGTAAACACTGATGGTCAGGGGACAAGTAGGACGGACCTCTGAACACTGACAATGAAATACCTTCCGTTTCTGCGAAGAAGGAAAAGACAAAGATGAAAACTCACTGGTACCCACATGTAATGGTGTGCGACTGAACTTGTTTTGGGGGGGGCAACAGACAGAACCTACAGCCAGCAGGCTGGGAAAATGTCAGACCATCTTAGCTTTGTGTTTGTGTGTCCAGGCAAGGATGGTTTTATTTTTTTTATTTTTATTTTTATTTTTTTTTATTTTTTTTTGGTTTTTCGAGACAGGGTTTCTCTGTGGCTTTGGAGCCTGTCCTGGAACTAGCTCTGTAGACCAGGCTGGTCTCGAACTCACAGAGATCCACCTGCCTCTGCCTCCCGAGTGCTGGGATTAAAGGCGTGCGCCACCATCGCCCGGCAAGGATGGTTTTATTAAATGTTCTCCAATGACTAGGGTAAGATGAGGGACATCAGAGGCCTACGCATGTGACTAGTTCTTCCCTTCTTGTGGAACTCACAACAAAGAAAAATACAAAGCCGAGAACTAGGGGTCTGGTGCTGTGAAGGTTCTCAGCTTTTCCCATGGACACACATTGGGGCGGGGGGGGGGTGACATGCTCTCTACAATCCCATGGTCCCATTGTATTTAGGAGATGTGGTGCCAGGCTCTCCTTGACCTCATCACAGGCCCCTCCCCCTTTGTAGGCATCACCCCATACCTGTTAGCTAATTTTCTGTTGCTGTGATAAAAAAAAATCAACAAAAAAAGTGAGTTGGGGAAGAGAAGGAAAGGGGGTTTATTTTGTTGCCATTCCAGAAGAGATAAGATGGAGATAATGTGGCAGTGGGAATATCCACATACAGGAAGCAGAGGTAGAGAACAGGAAGTGGGGCCCAGCTATGAAACCTCAAAGACCATTGCCAGTGATGATGACACACTTACTCCAGCAGGCTCTACCTTCCGAAGCCATAACCTTCCCAAACAGGGCCAAGAATTGGGGTCTCAGTGTTCAAATATATGAACCTATGAGGGACATTTCATATTCAAACTACAATACACGCCAAGTTCTTACCATGGGAAGTGGAGGTAGGTGCTCAAACCCCTCCTATCTATGACAAAAAGTCCACCTTCTGGGGCCAGGACCTCTTTTCTGGCAGGTGTAGCACCCAAGAAGACTACAGCCACCATTAAGTCACTCATTGCCAACAAAGATAAGCAAATTGTTTTGATTCTGGCCTTGGTTCAGCGGGCTCTTGGTTGGTAATGATAAAAAACCCATATTTTGTTTCTGACTCAGACTGAGTTTAGCTAAGGCATGTTCCCATACTTCATGTGACTCCTTTGTTAAAGATGCTCAACAGGAGGAACCAGAATTCAGCCTGGAGGCTGTTTTGAAGCATCTTTCCTAACATGCAAGCAGGGGACAAGGATTACTTGCTCTGATTCTGAGATCACTCAGCACAACTGCACTGGCATCTTGTGGACAAGGCCAACATTGTGCCATGTCTGGCCTCTGTAACTCATCCTGTTTCTTAACATATCCTGGTCCCAGGTACTAGCTCCTTATTCAGGGATGCCTTGGTAACCGAATTGCCCTTCAAGATGGCTCCCATGGTGGTGCTTAGCTTTGGCCTTAGGGAGACTGCAAGATGGGTCTGTGCAGAACAACTCCTAATCTGTGGTGCTAAGAACTCATTTAACCCTTCAGCTTCCCTTGCCTCATTTGTATTTTGGGTATGATGGCATAACATCAAGGCTTCCTATTATAAGTGTCAATAACACAAGTAAATCTGAGGCAAGTATATTTCTGGGACTGTGGCAGGTGCGCAGTGATGATTATCTAACAGAAATACTGGTCGTCAAAGCATCCTTGCTCTCTTGAATCTTCTCTGAGAGCTGCTATCACAGACCCCATAGTGGCACACCCAATAGGATGGATGATACCTGTGGCCTCTTTGCTCTCCTATCAATGCTGAAAAGTCTCTTGGCCCAGCTGGTGTGGATGTGCTTTGATGGCTAAGAGGTTTCTGCAAAGAACCTGGCCTCTAGGGAACATCTTTTAGAAAAGCATACAGCAAAGAAGGGAGACTTGAGCCACCAACCTGAACCATGCTTATAACAAACCCCTTCCCACTATCTAGTCAACTGCTGGCCTTTGGAGTGTGCAGGGAGTTGAGAAGCAGGGACTTGGGCTTCTTCTTGACTCGGTGTCTACACCACAATTTGTCTGCACAGGCTCCACATCCTGAACAAACTGAAATTACTAGAAATAAATTGCTATCCATGCCGAGCACAGAGATGGGATGTGTGAGCTCCCTGGGGCCCATCACCCCTTCCCATCACACAGGGCGCTCAGAACCCTCAGGTGGGTACATCCCACAGTGAAGTAGATGGGTATACTTAGAAAGAAATGGCTAGGAATTATCAAGTTTTTTTTTTTAATCACATTTTCAGGAAATGAGAGACATTTTTTCTGAGCTCTCAGTGTCAGTGGCTTGAGGACTGAAATACCCTGGATATTGCAAGTGTTCAGAATTCCATTCGGCTCCTATCCGTCACAGGTGTGCTGGCAGACCCATCGTTAGCCAAGCTCATCTTCAAAATACTCTGGGTCGGAGTTAGTCTTTGTTCCCACCTGGGAAATTTCCCGTCTCGTCAAAGGTTGTCAGTGGCTTGTGGGTCCATTCTCACATCACGGGGCTTCAATTAACTTTGGTCTGGAGTGAGACAGCATCTTCTTCTTGATAATGTTTAAGATCGCGGTACAACTCCAGGCTGGGCATGCTTGCTAGAACTTTCTGCCGTGACAGCAATGTCTCACCGGCTGATGAGCGCATGAGGTGGAATTTAATTATTATTTCCATTGATTTTAGTGTGTACAGCCCCATGCCATGGATGGCGACAGAACTGCGTGGGAAGGTGCTTACCAAAGTCATTGTAATCTGCATTACAAATGGCAAACAAGAAGTCAGCACTCATGGAGTGTGACTATAATAAGGTCACCACCCCTCCTAACTAGGTGATGATTATATTGGTGACTTTCTGTAACAGGGAACTCATTCTCTCATACAGTTTCCGGTGGCTCAAGAGTGGGAAACTATGTCTAGGGGTGTAGCTCACTTGGTATAGTGTTTGCCCAGTACTACATAAGCCAGGCAGAGTGGCACAGAACTATAAGCCCAGCACTCAAGAGGTGGAGGAAGGAGGATTGAAAGTTCAAGGTCATTCTCAAATATGTAGAGTTTGAGGACAGCCTGGGCTACATGAGACCCTCTCTAATTAATTAGTCAATAATTTCATTTTTTAAAAAGAATGAGAAACTTGTGACCAAGGGAAAGAAAAATGTCTTTAACCCAACCACATAAGCATCCTTTGTCCATCACATTAAGAAACTGAGTTAACCTTAGACATCCTCAGCAGGTCCAACTGCATTCAAGCCTTTAGGCATCCTAAAACAAATACCTCAGAGTCATCCTTAAATGGAAAGAAAAACATACAGTGAAGTTCTGTACCAAATTAAATGCATGAAGACTGTCTTCCATGATTTTTAAAAGATCAGAGAAAATTAAGTGTGAATTTTGCATATAAAACAGCCCAAGAATTCCAACTCCATAAAAAAATTTTTTAAATGAAATTATGGCTCCCGGGAGTGGCCAGTATCCCAAGGGTTTGGGTCCAAGTTTGGCCCACTCAAAATCCCATAATAGTAGCTTTGGACGAGTGAACGAATGGAATGGTTATTGTGAGACTGACTATACCAGCACCATTTTCCTTAGTGTCTTTTTCAGGCTGGGAATATTCTGACAAAAAAATGGAAGCAGGGCAGCCCATTATTTCTGTCCTCTACCTTGACAAGGGGTTCACCCACCTTCCTTAATAAATAAAGCTTAGGGAAGCTGAATGAAGATATACCCGTGGTCCATGGGCCCAATAGCTAGCATGGAGTGTGAGCAAGCTTTGATGGATTACATTGCAAGAACCAGCCAATTACCTTCCATCTTCTTGGTGGCTCCTCCTACTCCTCAACTCTATTATGTCCTCTTAAGAACAGACCCTGTGGTTCAGGAGACCAGCTGCAGCTGGCTCCATCCAGTTTCACCCCTTGCTGGAAAAAGCCAGCCCAAGGCCAGCTCCCAGCACAGGGCTGACCAAGAGGAGGGTAGCCTTAGGGAGTTACAGTCCCTGCCCAGGAATTGCGGCAGCCGCAAGCACGGTATTGAAGCAGAAAAGCCCAGAGAGAGAGAGAGAGAGAGAGAGAGAGAGAGAGAGAGAGAGAGAGAGAGATGCAGCAATTCCACACAACACACAAGTTCTGCCTCGCACCAAACTTTAATCTTTTCCCCCAGGCATCAACTCGAGCAGCATTATATTATTTAATTTTTTTACTATTAATATTCTGCCCTCGGTGCGCTGCAAAGCAACTTCATGCAAAGGAAGAATGGACTTACCGGGAGGATTCATTTGTCTTTGGCACCTGGGCTGTTGTAAATTAGAGTGCACCCGGTGTGGGGAGCGGTGCTATTTTAATCATTCCAATGTGCCCAGTGCGGGAGATGAACTCAAAAGTGAATATTAAAAGTAGTTGTGGAATTCAGTCGTTTCACGAGTGAGCACGTAATAGCCAAAGGCAAAACCGGAAGGCAGCTTCACTTCCAATCAGTGTTCCCATTTTATTGAAACCAGATTGGAATTCCTGGAAGGCAGCCTACAGATCACATCTTTAATACTCATTTTCATACACTCCAGTAAAACTGCCAGGGTGAATCAGTTGTTGAAGAAGGCTTCCTGTATAATTTACAGATGTGCCTCCCTGTAGCCCATTATTTAGAGCTGAGACTGAAATGTGGTTTTGATCAAGCTCTGAGACTTCCTCTCACCTGCCCAGGTTTGCCGGGCTTTAATTTGGCGATTAATGTTGGCCTTTCACACTGTGCTGCCCCTCAACGCCAAGGACATTCGTCCCCACGCGTGCAGCGGCAGGCTGGAAGGTACCTGTGCCCTCCGGGATGCTGGAGGTGAGTGGGGGAACAAGGCTTAGCATCCACTACAGATGGGAGCACCCTGTGTAGGAAGCACCAAACCAGAGCACAGAGGGCTCCGGCAGGGCTCTGAGAATGGGTGGGCTGAGCTGTGCTGAGGCCGTGTTTCCTCAGCCCACAGCTGAGGGCGAAAGTGCAAACAATCTGACCAAACCACACAGCAGAGGCCCTCAGCCTCCTCCATTCTCCCTACCTTCCTCAGGAACAGCCAAAGCAAGGTAGATTTTATTCTAGAAAGCCCTATCTTCCCAGTAGGGTGGCCTGACCACATAGCACTGCTAAGACATAAAGGAAATGAGAAATAACCCAACACTGGCTGCTATGCGTCTTTATTTCCTTGCTAGGCTATGCTGGTGTAAGAAACCCTTGGAGATATGGGGATGGCAGGACACAGGCCAGGAAGGGAGGCATCTGGGATGTTTGCTGGTACCTGGCTTACTATGTGTGGTGAGGACAGTGTGACAGGGGACCCGGCCACTACCCAGCCAGGCTTCAGGCCTCCATTCTTCTCATTCAGATATCTGAAAAAATCAGGGAGCTCAGCTAAGGGCGTTGGCTTTTTAAAAGACATAGGATCCCTCATTATTAAAAACCTTTCCTTTATGATATGGGAGTGATTTCTTATTAATAAAGAAACTGCCTAGGCCCCTTGATAGGCCAACCCTTAGGTGGGTGGAGTAAACAGAACAGAATGCTGGGAGAAAGAAGATATTAAAAATGGGTTAGATCGATATGTAAGAGCTAGCCAATAAGAGGCTTGGAACTAATGGGCCAGCCAGTGTTTAAAAGAATACAGTTTCCGTGTAATTATTTTGGGTAAAGCTAGCCGTGCGGGCGGCCGGATGGCGGAACATAGCCAGCCGCCCATATCGCAACACCTTTATGGGAGGGGAAAGCAGAATTGAAATGAAAACTATATGGGGGGGGGGAGGGTGCTAGGCATTTTTCTCCAGAAATACCATAGAGCAGGAAGCCAGGCCTTGCTAGTACCCCTATTCCAGTTCTGTGATAACACAGCCACTCAGCCTCAGGCATGCTCCTCAGGTGTTTCAGTTTATTGGGATGACGGCTGAGTCTCATTTCATGATGGGTGTTGATGGTCAAGCAAGAAGGCACAGCTGAAAGCCCCAGCCCAGGGTATAAAGGTCTGCTACTACCACTCCGTGGAGTCCTTCCTGGAAGATTGTTCTAGTCTTTCCAGAGAATCAGCACTGACCCTGCCCATGGGGACAAGACCTAGAGGGTCAGGAGGAGGACAGCTGACTACACAGGTGACCTGGCAATGAGTTGAGACCCTGTCGTAGCAATTTGCCATGACACTGTTCCGGAGGCTAAAAGAAACACAGGACACAAAGTCCTGTTTCGTCCATAGGAGACAGTGTTGGGAGAGGAGACCAGGAGCTGACCCCTGGCCCTGCCTTGAGGCTCGAAACTGTCATTCCTAATATGAAATTACAGCAACCCCCCTCACCTGCAAGCCATGACAGATAGGCAAACATATACAAGTATGCAGAGTTGCCTAAGGGCTTGATACAGAGAAGGCGGAGAAGAAGGTGGAAGCCCTCAGGGAGCTGAGGAGGATGGCTGGTTTCCCTAGGTCACATTTACAAAGGGGTTGGATCTTCTGAAGAAGCATGACTACACACACACACACACACACACACACACACACCACTGCAAGAAAATGGTGAATGTTAGAACACTATGCCTGAACAAGGGTGATCCACGGCCTTCACTCTCCCACACAAGGAAACTCACACACAGTATGACGGTCACATACCTGTTCACAAGGCACACCCGGCACTTGCCTTGCTCTTATGACCTCAGCTTTGGAAAGCCAGTGAATTACCATGCTCACATGGCCACTCAGAGACCAACAGGGATGTGGTTCCTATCAGACAGCCTTGAGTCTAGGTTTGAGAAGCAAAGGCCTAAAATGTTCCACTCACTCCCTCACGTATCTTCTGAGGGGCAGCCAACACACTGGGCAGGAGGGGAAATCCACCCCAGTGTGGTTAGATTAATTTATGCAAATGACATGCAAAAGTCAACCTGGCTTGGGCACCATGTTCCTTCCAGTCCATGGAGAAGGGGTGGGCTCTCCCTGGCCAAGTCAAGCCTTCCGCCAACAGGCTGCTGGGATTGCACGTCTGAAGAGTCAGCGGTTGTTGGCGGAGGCAAGGCTCTGCTGACTGTTTAATTTCCCCGTCTCCACAGTGAGCTGAAGGCTGGAGGCAAGGATGACGTCCATGGAAAAAATCTGCTCCATTCCCCTAAGAGGAGGTGGCCTTATGCTTTTTGCTGCTTCCCAAAGTCACCCCTGCCCAGCCCAGCATGCAACCTGGCGACTCCTTGCGCTGAGTGTCCTGTGACAAAGGATGGAAGCGACGAGAACACCTTGATCCTACAGTGAGAAGGACAGAAGGAATAAAGGGTCCTGCCCTTTAGTAAACTTGACAGTGCTTTGGCGAAAGCCAGGAGGGAGACTGTTTATTGGCAGAATTGTGGATCGTCACAGTGTCGCTCCGACATGTACAGGCCCACACGCAATGAAGTCACACAGTGTGTGTCTGCCCTGTGGCCACATGCCCATGTGCTTGGTAGTCGGCCATTGTTCTCAGGTGCTCCCTCATCCCTGCATCTGCCTCTGAGCATCAGAAGGTCATGGGGAGCCCAGCTCTGGGGATAAGGAAGACGTTTCCTGCCCCCAAATAGAAAGGGTTTGAAAAGGCTCTGGTAGCCCCTGGGACTACCAGATGGACAGGTCCTAGGAGGGTTGTCCCTGTGGACCTCAGAAGGACCCCAGAGACTTTTGTCATTAAAAAGGCTGTGATAATATACCTTGACAAAAGCAGCTTACAGGAGAAAGAGGTTGTTATGGCTCACAGTTCCAGAGAGGGTATAGTCTGTCGTGGTGGGGAAATCTTGTCAACAGAAGTGTGAGGCCAGCCCATGACATTGTGTGAGTGGTTTGGAAGCAGCGGGTCGGGGAAGGGACACAGGCAGAAAGACAGAGATGCAGAGAGAGAGAGAGAGAGACAGACAGACAGAGACAGAGACAGAGACAGCGAGATGGAGAGAGAAACAGAGAGAGAGAGAGAGAGAGAGAGAGAGAGAGAGAGAAAGAGAGAGAGAAAACCAGGATGTGGGCCAGGCTATACACCTCAAAGCCCACCCGTAGTAATGTGCTCTCTTACTTTCTCCAGCAAGACCCTACCCCTTAAAGCTTCCGTAGCCTCCTCAAAGAGCACCACCAGACAGGAACCAGGAGTTGAAGCACATGAGCCTGTGGGTGACAGTTCACACTTAATTCACAACCCTGCACTCACCTCTCAGATGCTTTCCTGTCAAGTCCACAGACCATTGGAAGTCCTGGGTACCCTGCTGAAGTTCATTTGGACCTCAGCTAGAGAGGCCAGGTGTCCTCCCCACTGCAGCAGACTTCTTACCCGGCAACTTACTCTCCCTGCGCTAGAAGGCGGATATCTACCAGGGCTCAGAAAACAGCTAAAACCAAACTCCAAATCCCATTAAGAACATGAAGTCTCCGCTCAAACTGAGGCTAACATGTGAATGACTGATCTTAACCTTTTTCTGAGAACAGGTCTGTGGTGAACAAGAGCATCTAGCAAGAGGCAGTTCCCCTTTAGAGTGCTGGAGGGGAGGGGCTGTCTTTCGTTAAAAAAAAAAAACTGCTATGCCACGCCCTCTGTTGCTTGGTGGTACTAGAGGTGAAATAGTTTTTGTTTTGTTTTTCAAGGGTTTTGACCAGGGAGGTTGAGGCAGGGTCAATCTATGTAGCCAGGCTGGCTCAAACTCTAGAGGCCCCTGCTTTTAACTCTCAAAATATTATATAGTATAGGCATGCACTCCTCTGCCTAGCCCCTGCCACGTGTTTACACACTTGCCTATCTTCATCTGGACGCTCCTCTGCAGGGTTCATTAATCCAGCACCCACAGAGCTGCAGAAACCGGTCACCACCCTATGCCAGGACAGGGACCCCGCCAAGGACCCAGACTGGGATCAAGTAAGGCCTGGCTGTTCCAGTCTCCAAGTGGTTACAATGTGCCTTGGTGCTAGAATACGGCAGAACTGTCCAAGAGAGAAGGCTCAGATCTCTGTGCAGGTGACACCATCAAAGGATGGGAGTGCCCTTTCTTGCCCTGTGAGCCTACGGCAATGCCAGGGCCTCATCACTGAGTTGAGGGAAACCTGTGTCTGGACTTTTGCTGGACAAACATGAGGACACAGAGTGTCCTTCTGAAAGAGAATGGTACCTTTGAGTGACTAGCTGGAGTGCTCCCGAGCCACCTAAATCTAGCAACACGGTGGGGGTTAGACTTATTTCTAGTGGCTTCCTGAAGAAATCAAGGGACTGTTTCCAGAGTTCTCTAAAGATACCTCTGCCCCCAGATCAATCGGGGGCCTTATTTTTGTGGTGAGCCCACAGGTAGGAGCCAGAAAAGCAATAATAAAATCCTTGTGGACTTGCTGGTCCCTGGCTCACGCACAGATTGGTCAAGATGGATATCCCTCAATTGGAAGAAGAGAATGTGCAGGTGTGGGGATGTATGCCTGCATGTGCTTTGTAGGTTGGCTGACTGCACGGGTGGGTAGAAAGAGGCTAAGGAAGATAAAGAAGTGTCCAGTCCTGCTCTTGCTGGTGTGTGCAGTCTTTGTCATGCCGGGACTGTGTGGAACATCAGGATGAAGGCCTCTGTTTAGGGAAGCAAAGCATTCCTGAGATACAAGGACACCACGCATGCCTAGAAAGGTCCCTGCTGCCTACATCCACAAACTGGCCCTTCACTCCCCATTGCCAAGACATCCTGAAAAGATGCTTATCAACTCTGCATGATGGAGGATGAAGACCATTAGTGGGCAATTAATATTTCAGGACTCTATCTTAATTGCCAAAAAAAAAAAGTTCATTTTGGAGGCAGAGGTTTTTTTTATCTTTATTTTTAAACCCTTAACATAATGACTGAATGGCTAATACGAAATGGATACATTTTTAACAGACTTCTTTGAAAAGGCATTCAAAGCTGAACTTGAGCGCGGGAGCACGGGCGGGAACAGGGGACAGCACGGGGCTGGCAGCAAGCTGCCCCTGCCTGCGCCAGCTCCGTGCTCTGACAGAACAAGTGTTGCATGAGATGTGAAGGATGACTGTGGCGGCCTGGCAGCCCTGGAGCAGGTGTTCCTCGTCCTCATTTGCAGTGGAGCGTGGCCCCTGGCTCAGCCAGCCGAAGCCAGCGCCTGGCAGCCCTTCATGTACCTGCGTGCGGAGAGCTGCTAATGATAATGGATGCGGGCCGATTAGGAAGCCCATTTGGAATGGCCCAAAGTGGCCATGAGTCAGTGACTCTCCAGGGGAGCAACATGCTGGAGTCCCTGGAGGCCTCTGGACTGTCACTCAGGTCCTTGGGCCCAGGGTGGGATGAGTCACGGGTCTCGGAGCCCAAGTAAGGATGCTGGACTCCTGATCCTGGCCTTCCCAGTTCTGGAGGGGTATTATAACCCTTGCTTAATAACATGAGAGGGCATATGGCTTACTGCCACTCTCAGGGAAGTCACTAGATAGGGCAATGTGCTAGTCACGGGGCTGTTGGAACTCCGAGTGTGCCCCCATTTGCCAGACTCCTCATGGGCCAGGCCTACCTGTCAACCTGTTTCCATGTGTTCTTCCTCGAGCTTAGCCTGTCTGTACACTGCTGTCTCGAGGGTTCCCATGGGCTCAGGATACATCATGGCCAGGTTACCTGCCTGGCCTCAGATGTCAGGTCCACCCTGAGACAGATTGAGTGTCACATGGGTAGCGAAGGATAATGAGGTTGAGTTACATCTCCTCTTTAGTCCAACCTCTGACTTCTCAATGTCCCAGTTTCATCCTGATATCAGGAGGACAGTGGGGCTTTCCCAGTCTGGAACCATTCTTAGGATTGGAAAGAATCAGGCATGGGCAAGCATGGGTTCTAACACTTACAGGGTCAGTACATGTCAATCTAAACGCAGTCACCTCCAACCAAGCATTGCAGAGACTTGCATATTGCTGTCACACTGATGACATGCAGGCCATGCTCCCTCAGAAGCCTTTTGCGAGGGACAGAGCTGGGGGTGCCACAAATTGAATCCCAAGAGAGGTGTGTGATAGACAGACAGATCCTCCCTCAAAGGGCAGGAAGACATCGCAAAGACAGCCTCCCAAGAACTATACAGGGCTCATTGGAAGGAGAAGGGTGTTGCTGATGTTTCCAGGAAAGGCAATACCCTGCTAAGGCCCCAGTAAGCCTCAAGTGTTTGTAGCACCAGTTGGAGGCATTCCTGGAATAGCCAAGCAAACAAGCAAGCATGCAGGCAGGGAATATTCCCTGTGTCTGATCACAGTATAAACCAAGCATGTATCAATCCCCTGGTACTCAGGGAGATGAACTGGGGTAGTGGAGGATGAAGCTGCAAAGTGGACAGCTATTGGTCCCCCTCAGTTCGCTTCAGGGGTGCCCTAGGTCACACCTTGTCTCACGATAGCATCTCCGTGCTAGAATCACTGACTTAGAGATTCCCAAGACTGAGGAACCAAGGTTCCTAATTGCTACGGGGAAAGCATGGGAGCCTTGCATGTACGAAGGCAGCTCCAGCACTGTCAGCAGCAGAATACAGAGTATTGAACACTCAGCTTTCTTGCCAGCATGGTATGAGGGCTGGACAGGCGATAGCTATAGGCATTTACTAGCCCCCTGAGTTTTCGTCCACAGTGTTTGGGGGAGCTGGCAATAAGGTCAATGGGTTTGAGAGTTATACCTCAGGTATCTGTGAGCTTAGCTGCTGCAAACCAACCAAGGAGGCGCACTACAGTCTTTGAAAGCAGCAGGTTGCTAGGAACACAGATCCAGTTCCTTAGGAACTATGTCCATCAACTGTTTCAAGAAATCGGTGGTAGTTCTGTTGTTTCTTTATTCACTGGAGTGTTTCATGCGTGTGTATCCATTTTTCATTACTGGCATAGACTGGTCTGGACACGGGCACGTTCTCTGAGAATGTTCGACCTGTCACTCTCATGTTGTATGAAGCTACCTGGGGAAGAAGGGGAGGGAGGCGGAGTCACACCTTCCACCCCTAGATTAAAGCAGAACAATTATGCAAATGACCTGGCTGTGTGCAGAGGAACCCTGCTAGCTCACAAGTCACCCTCTGTGCTGCAGTTGGTCATCTGCCGCGGAAAAGAGTCCATCATTGTCCGAAAGGATTCCAAACGTCTCGCAGCTCCCTGTCCACAGGGTAGGGATAACTGGATAACGTGCTGGAAGCCCAGGGTAGGAAGGACCCAATGCGTGGCACAGATCAACCGAAAAGTAACTGATAGCTTGTCCAATCCCAAGAAATCAGCCCCAAAGATTAAATAAGTTACACACACACACACACACACACACACACACACACACACACACAGAGAGAGAGAGAGAGAGAGAGAGAGAGACAGAGACAGAGACAGAGACAGAGAGAGAGAGAGAGAGAGAGAGAGAGAGAGGATAATAAAGTCTTGAGTTAGAGAGGGAGTGGAGAGATGTGGGAGGAGTTGGAGGAGGAAAAGATAGGTGGAAAGAATATGAAAACAGCAATCTTCTATGAAATTCTCAAAAACTAATAAAAACTACTAATTGAAAAAAGAAAGCAGCTGAACAACTTGAAGGGCATCTAGCCCCCCCCCCCCCCGCTCAGGTACAGAGCCATAGACTGTCCCAGCCAGATTCCCTCTCATCCCATCTGAGGCCCTGTGACCAGGAAGTCCAGCCTCTGTCAGGATAATGCCCTTGGAAAGCCCTCCCCACCTTGTGTCTATTCCCCCCAGGCTCTACCACTGTGGTCATCTAGAACCCCAGCCCTTTCCACCCTGGCCGGACCGCCAAGGTGGTCAGCAGTATGGCCTGGTGCCCCTCCATCAGCAATGCGCTGTTTCAGGGAAAATCTCTACCATGTGTAATATATCAATACCCAATATGGGAGCAATTTAACTTCTTAATTTATAGCGGTGGCAACAAGATTTTCAAACTGGTCATAAAATATTACCCTCCTCCTCTAATCTGGGGTCTTGGGGTTCTGTATTGGGAATTCAATGACTGGCTCGGGAAGCAAGGGGTGGTTTATGGGGCATCTCTCAGGGAACGGTGTTATAGTAAAGCTAGGTGACAGGCGAAATAGAGATGGCGGTGTTTAAACTGCAAAACTCTAAATAAAAAATATACCGTCTTCCTTTCTTTGCCAAACAAGCAGAGTTATTATTACCGTTGTTGTTTTATGGCCTTTTTCATAGAAAAATTACAGCATGCTGGTTACCGAAAGCAAGAGTATAGTTATATATGACTGTACCTGGCCTCAGACACCACTGCCTTGCCAGGCTGTCACATTCCCCAGCTGGCTGTCAAACACACAGACACCTGCCCTGTATCTCCCCTAAGTACAGGTAGAATGGGGTCTTCCATGTTGAGTCTCAGGAGCTGCAGGATCTGGGGCGTCATCAGGCCTTTGTTGTCCAAGTTTGGAATCCCAGCCTAGAGACTAGAATACCCCTGGAGTGCCCAGTCTGGAGACCAAGCTATCTTTGCCTTGCAGGGGAGTGACCTGCTCAGGCCACCTGGGAGACAGCAGAATCAGCATCAACAGGTCCGCAGAAGGAAGTACACTGGATTTATACCAGGTTCTGTTTCCGAGCTACAGAGATGACAGGGAGATGGGACAGGGCTTCTCTAGAAATTGGTTTGCTTCCCACACTTCCTCTCTGCATGTTCTGCTCAGAGTTTGACTGTGGCGTTCAACAGGACCATGTGGATCTGTATGTCGTTCATTCATCTTCTGCTCAGAGTTTGACTGTGGCGTTCAACAGGACCATGTGGATCTGTATGTTGTTCATTCATCTTCATGGCTGTCCTACGTGGTGGACACACCCAGCCTGTTTTAGGGATGGAGGCATGGAAACGGAAGAGCAAAGATGTTAACTCATGCTGTTAGTTCACAGACTAGTTGACGAGGCTAGTAATCGCTCATGAAACGTGAAACTTCAGGGATGAAAGGAACATTCCGACCATCTTTTACTTTCCCTTCAAATCCTTCTTCAGTTCAGCAATGGTCTTAATAGCCAGCAGGTCACCTTGACCCAAGACAGGCAAGTGGCATTGTCCGTGTTGGTGGATCTGGCTTGGCGGACCTCACGTTCATTGGTGGGTATGTATCCCTGAAGTTCATAACTGGAACAGACAGAATCCAGAGTGATCCCTTTATTAGCTCACAGAGCATGAAGACATTTTTCAGTAATCCTCTCACTCTCTCTAAAGAAGGCAGGAAGAAAAGAAAATTAGGCCCTCACCCTCCAATCATCCCCAAGATGGCTAAATAATAAATAGGTGAAGAACAAAGGGGCTCTGGGTGAAATGGGCTTTGTAATGTAGGCAGGAGACGGAGACCCCCACTGTTGTTGAATCAGCTGGTCCTGTTCTGCAGACAGGGACTGGAAGAGCCGCCATACCTCTCTCTCTGGGGGCCAAAAGGTAAAGGCAGGTCTGTGTGAGAAAATGTGTGAGTTCTTCTAGAACTGTGAGTTAAAGGCCAGCCTGGTCTACAGAGCTGGTAGTTCCAGAAAAGCCACGGTTATGCACAGAAACCCCATCTTGGAAAAAATAATCACAAATGATCTAGTGTGAGAGAAGGTTTCACATCAAGTCCAGTGCAGTTTTCTAGAAGGTTTCAATTAGATGGTGCTAAATTTGGGCACACAGCTCCTGATGAAGAGGAAAGGAGAAGGAGCTACCCAAAGACGGGATACAGGGGGAAGATGAGGAGTCCACATAGACACGTTCAGTCTGTCGCTAACCTATGCCCGTTGCGCCCTCCACCTAGACCCAGAACAGAGAAGCCCCCTAACTACTCTGAAAGGATGAGTGGAAGAATTCTCTAGAGATTCACTGTTGTCTTCATAGTCTCTGGCAATCATCTAGAAGTCAAACAGTAGGCAACAGCATCACTAGGGCAGGGGAAGGGTGTGAGCCCAGGACAGGCCCCTGCTACATCGGCAGTCTCTGATTTTCACTTCGAGAAAAGGTCCAAATGCTTCCAAAGGTCCCAGGTTGTGATTCACAAGCCCAGCATGTGAGAAAAGGATGGAGCGATTGCTGATGGGCCTTCTGTGGACCATTTGCAGACTCTCTCGGCAGGAGCATCACCTAAGGTACAGCCCTTTCGACCCAATGCCCAGCAAACACAGAACGTCATATGCTGGGCACACAGGGGAGTGAAGTTGGTTGACACCAAGCCCCTAATGCCAAAGGCCCTTGGAGAAAGCCCTGCTGTCTGATTAAGCTGTCCCCTTCCTTCTGGCAGGCAGCTGGGCCTGGTGGCATTTCTCCTTGCAACTGGCTGCCTTCAATCTAGTCCCAAGGCCCCCGCTCCCTGGTAGCCATGTTTCTATATTCCGCTAATTATGCCTGTGCCCAGCTTTTCGCAGCAGAAGGAGAGAAGATAGGGGAAGAGAAAAGGAAGCCAAAAACTCTGTAATGAAATTTTAAAATCACAGAGCTCCTGCCGTTCATGCATTCCCAGGCTCCATAAGCATCAAATATTGTTTCATCCTGCAACTCAAACGTGTGTCTGTCTCAACCATATCTGGGCGCATTAACTCGGAATGAAGTCCTGAGATGACAGCAATGGCAGCCAAGTGTGGTGGCCTCACCCACCAGGCCCTACATAGTTAATTGGTCACTTTGTCCAGCTGAGCCATGGGGGTCCCTGGCTGTGGCAGTCATTAAGAGCCGCTCAAGTCTGCATCACTTTGAATCGGGCACTGTCTGCTTGCTCGGAGATGTTTTTAAGCACCTGCCAGCCCAGCATCCTTCTTCCTCCTGGAAAAGCTTCTGGCTTTTTAATGGGGGCTCAAGATAACTTAATCAATATTTTCCGGTACCTTTCATAAGGAAGAGGTGTGGGGGCCACTTTGGGACTTTGGGGGAAAGACTGTTTCCACTTGTCCCAGTTCTTAGGTGTGTGTGTGTGTGTGTGCATGAGAGAATGTGTGTGTAAAAGTGTGCAGTAGTATTGAGTATGTGTGTGAGCTCTGTGTGTGTGTGCATGATTTGTATGAGAGGTAGGTGTGTGTGAGAAAGAGAGAGACAGAAAGATGTGTGTGTGTGTGTGTGTGTGTGAGAGAGAGAGAGAGAGAGAGAGAGAGAGAGAGAGAGAGAGGACTGATAGTTCCTGCCCAGCACTGGGACTACAGGTAATGAAACATTTGGCTTTCGATGTGGCTGTGGGGCATCCAAACCCAGGTTCATGCTTTCCCAGAAACTGCCTTAGTGCCAGAGTCATCTCCCCAACTCCTTATATCATGCCATTTAAAAAAATATATTTTTGAGAATTTCATGCATGAGTACTGTGTCTACCATTCCTCTTCCCCTCCAACTCCTCCTATGCTCCCCCAAACTCCCCCATCAAATTCATGTTCTGTTTCTCTTTATTATTTCTTTAATTTTTGCCACACACACACACACACACACAAACTTCCAACCTCACTTAGCATTGATTGTATATAGTACATTGAGAGTTGACCCCTTGGGACTGGAAAGTCTGCTAGGGTGCTCCTCCCTGGAGGAAAATGATCCTCCCACTCTTAGCAGCCACTGATTGTCATCACCTGTGTCTCTTCACCTAGGAGTGGGGACTTGTGAGGTTTGCCCTATCCGTGCTGGCATGTGACTGGTACTGTCATTACGCAAGTTGTGTTTCTGAAACCGTATTGTTGCGATTTTAAGGGTACGGTATCCCTCTTGTACCTAGAAGACAATATTCTTTGACCCCTTCATAATAAGCGGACCCACTGTGTCAGCATGCATTTGTGAATCAATGCAATAGGTCTTCCACATTGCCAGGATCAGGCGATGCAGACTTGTTTGTGAGCAGACCCCAGACAGGAAGGACTTGGCCAAGCAGCCACCACCATGGCTTTGACAGCGTACCAAGCCAATGCGGGTTTCATCCACTTTGCTTCATTCTGTTTATCTGTCGGTGTCGATTACTCCTGTGAATGACACACGTAAACACTGCATAATGAACAACTGGGAAAACTCTTGGACTGAGAAGTGGAGGGGTAGATAACTGGAAATCAGGACCAAGCCAGAATCCAGGCTTCCTGGATGAACATCCCCATAGTGACCTCCTCCTCCCTGATAGGCCTGGGGTGAGAGTCCCTGCAGAGTGGGTGACGACTTTATCTCTGTCTCTCTGAGGACTCTGGCTAGAGGGGCTGCAGTGTCTCCCCCTAGCGATGGGGACTCTTGGGACTCTTGGAGCGTTGCCGGCAGCATTTCTACATTTGCTACGCAATCAAGACATAGAGGGCAGGTTATTCTGTGCTGTGCAGGCTTCCTGTCTAAAGCTGCACACTGCAAGCCCCTCAGGGATCAACAGGCTGATGGCTGCAGGATGAGAAGGGAATCTCCATTTCTAAGCCTGTGACCTTGTGCCCACGCAGCTGCCAGAGATGTCTTTCTGCCAAATAGACACAAATAGGTCCTGAAGTTGTGCTTTGTAGAAAAGAAAACTAGTCTTTAGGCCTGAGGTCAGCTCCTGAGCCCCAGGGACAGTCTTTGAGAGCAGCCTCAGGGACAGGCTTTGAGAGCAGCCCCAGATCGGCTCCTGAGCCCCAGGGACAGGCTTTGAGAGCAGCCCCAGGTTGGCTCCTGAGTCCCAGGGACAGGCTTTGAGAGTACGTACCCACCCCTAGTCACCCAGTCATCAAGAACTGTCTCTCTCTCTCTCTCTCTCTCTCTCTCTCTCTCTCTCTCTCTCTCTCTCTCTCTCTCTCTCTCCCAACAGAACCTCCACAGAACTTGTCTCCTACAAGCTAAGTGCTGAGACCAGCTGAGTCACATCTGGTTCAGTGTGTTCCCTGGAGTCCATTGTGGGGAGTCTGACTTTATTCTCTGTGTTCCCTTCTGCTCTGCCTCCTGAGGGATGGACATCTGGGCCAGGTCAGGAATGAGCAGGCCACTGCCTCACTCAGGACAGCTTCCAAGGCACCTGGGAGGAAGTCACCCAGATGTTCCATTTTAGCTGCTGTGAATGTGACACACGCACGCACACATACACGCATGCACACACACACACACACACACACACACCAACTCCAGGTTCTCTCAGATGCAGCTTGGCCTGAATATGAGTGAAGAGCGGGAGGAGGGGAGACAGATTTTCCCCGAAGAAGGTAGGAGAGGACAGATGGCTCCAGAGGGAGGAAGAGAGCAGGAGGCTGCAGAGAGGAAATAAGACAATCAGCAGGATGATGGTCTGTGTGGACCAGCAGGCCTCAGAGGACCGGTTCAGGCAGGATCTGAATTCCTGTGCCCCCTCCACAACAGGCACAGGGCAGCTCACTGGAGAGTGTCATTTGGATGACGGGGAGGATGATGGCAAGAATCGGGCAGTCCAGACTGTGTTCCAAGCACTGTGTGGTGATTACACTTCATGTGTTTTTATACCTACGTGTGTGTGTGTGTGTGAGAGAGAGAGAGAGAGAGACAGAGAGAGAGACAGAGAGACAGAGAGAGAGACAGAGAGAGAGAGACAGAGAGAGAGAGACAGAGAGAGAGAGAGAGAGAGAGAGAGAGAGAGATATGCATGTGTAAGTACATGTTGCGTGAATGTGTGGGCATGCGCATGTGGAGGCCAGAGATCAACTTTCAGCGTCAGTTCTCAGGAGGGTGACCACCTCGATTTTGAGACTGAATCTCTCACTGGCCTGCAGCTCCAGAGCTCCCTGATGAAACGGGCTGCCCAGCAAATCCCAGGGAACTGCCTGTCTCCCTGAAACAGGAAGAGGCAGACTCAGGAGTCCCAGGTGCCCTCTCCCTCAGAGGCCTGCACTTCCATCATGGACTTGTGACCTGGCAGCACTCTTCAAAGCTTGCCATGGGCTGGCATCCAGCTCCGGTCACCTGGGAGAGAGTGAATTCAAGGTCCTTGGACTAATGACAAGTACTATAAGCATCGCCCCAGAAAACAGAGGGCAAAGGACAGTATTACAGCTCTACCAAGGAGTCCTAGGGTGCACAGTCCATCTCCAAGCTCCGCCGCTGGGGCAGGATCATAGCTGAGAATCATGGGATGGATTGTGCAGGCCCTGGTCTGACTTCTCCTCTGAGCAGAAACACACTGGGATCGGGCAGGTCGCAGATACACTGCTCATCAGCTGCACACCCAGCATCCTGTTCTCTGACATACCAGGGAGTCAGCAAGTCTTCTCCTGATTGTCTGGACCACTAAGGAGACCTGCAACCCACGATGAAGGATTTAGGCAGAAAATTCCTCTAGCCAGAGGAGTGAACTCTCACTGCTACGTGGTCCATGCAGACATACACCCCAGGCCATTTCTGCCTTGTAGGTCACTGAAGATGCCAGCTGAGGCATTTGTAGCCATGCCCAACTTCTCGACACCAAAGTGCCTCGCTGTTTCTAGGGAGGGCCTTGCAGGCTCTAGAAAACAGAGCTTGTGCTATCGTGGGTATGAAAGAAAGTGGGACTGCTTTTCCATTCATTCACACGTGACTTCCGTGCAATTGAGCTCTAGCCATTGGACAGCCCGCACAGTGCTGAGCCTTCAGAATAGCGAAGCAGTTGGGTGTCCAGGGAGGCACACCAAGCCTGGTACACAAGTCTAGTGTGTTGGTGAATCAGTTCTGGGGCTTATTGTCACACATTTCAGCTTTCTGAGTTCCAGCTTACTTCACTAGAGCAGCTGTGAGAAGTGATTGTGCTCCATGTGCATGAAGGCTCTGTGTACACTGAAAGGGGTAAGGACAACCTTCATTGGGTATAGGTGCAAATGCCCCGGGCATCTGACTCCGCCACACAAATCCTGGACACATAAATGTGCCTGAAAGAGTCCCTGTGTTCCCTGAGACAAAGCTCAGAAGATGGCAAAACTCTCCCCTCCCCACCTCACTGCATTTATGTCTCCTGCTTCTCTGAGCTTTTCACCTCCTTGTTCTTGCATACTGAGGCCAGATAGAAAGACAGGATGAATTAAAGGCTGATGGGAAGGCAAGGGAGCCTCTCACCCAGAGTCTGTCTGAAGGCTCACACACTGAAGGCAGAAAGACCAGCAAAACTGAAATGTGCTGTGAAGGTTGCCTGCTAGAGACAGCACTCCTTTCCAGAGAGAGGGTTCAAGCAAGGATACAGAAATAGCCACAAACCAGGCTTAAGGCTTGTGTGATCAGCTATGTCCTTGCTCTCCCAAGCCTTCAACCTGCAGCGCTCGAGGAATCTCAGAAACTAGACCATAAACTCCATTTACAGCAAAACACGTGTCGTAACAACAGCCTTGTACAGGCTTCGCGACCCATGGTTTTATATAAGCTACATTCCTAGCCAAGTGACCTCAGGAGCCAGCCTATAATAACATTTAACAGAAGAAGAGGACGAGGAAGAGAAACGGAAGGAGGAAGTGGAGGAGGAATATGAGGAGGAAGTGGGGGAGGAAGTGGAGGAGGAGGTAGAGGAGAAGGAGGAAAATTAGGGAGGCTGGAGCTTCTTGCAAACCCATTGAGCAATGTAATTTCGGTAGCCACTAAAATTGTATTCATGGTTCCTGCAAACACACTTAGGCACAACTGCTAAAAAGCCCATACCCACACTGGGGTGTGCCCTGTCACTTACTTAAGTATCCCTCTCTCTTTTTCTCTCCTTCAATGCCTCTGTTTAAAGCTATGTCAAAACCTTTCATAAATGAACTCCAACTCTGCTTCATACTGACTCCTCCTGAATTTTCCTCTATGGTAGAGTCAAGATCCTGATTTCGTCTGAGTGGAAGTCTGGAAAGAACTCATTAGGCCATTGCTGGTGGCAGCTTATCACTCACTAGTCCCCACCATCTACTAGTGACGAGACCCCCTTATTTGTGTCCCTGGGTTCTCAAAACCTGGCCAAGAGCACAAGTTTCCCACCTCACCCCACCCCCACCACCACCACTACAACCTATTTCCAGAAATAAAGAGAAAGTAGGAAAAGCTAAAACTCCTACAATTATCTGTTTGAGTTAAGCCTAGGATCATTGCAAGGCTGGGGGTTCTGCTGTCTTAGTAACTACGGCCCACAAATTTCTAGTATCTCATGTGAGGTTAAAAGGAGGTTGCCCAGACTTGGTTTAACAGTTTTATAGGCCATGGGTGGTGTTGACTGGGGCGGGGGTGCCAAGTTATTTGTCTAGTGTTGTTCTGAGCTCCTGGCTTCTGCCTTCAAACGCCCCTGGTAGCCCAATAGCTGCCTGTGAGCTAACCTTTATGCTGTTATCCAACCAGAGAAGAGTGAAAGAAGAAAGGGAAACCATGGGTACCTTGCATATCCCAAAAGGGTTAGCAATTTTAAACAGCCTTCATTAGTGGCTTCTTCTACTTACATCTTTTCCACTAAAACCTGGTCTTATTTGTCTTCGAGATCATCTTTTGCCTAGGCACAGTGTCAAGCAAAACCAAAATCCTGTTAGTGAAAACTGATGCATGCATACAGAGTAGCTTTTTTAAAAGTATCTCTGTGACTGCTGTCCAACACCATACCTATGGAATGGGGACAGCCACATTCGTCTGACTTGAAGCCTACTCTAGTCCTTCATTGGCCCCTCTGCCATGCTTCTGGGAAGTCCTGACCCTATCCTGCTGTCACCCACTGACTAATTCTCCCTCGCAGGTGCTCCACCCATTCTGACAGCTTAGAACACTTTAAACCTGTAATTACAAGACCTCCTCCCCATGAGAGGAGACCTTTGCCTTTTTTGTACAAAGAACCCTGCAGCTTCAGGGAACAGAGTTTCCACACCTAGAGTGGGAAGAGGCATGCGGAGCTCAGGTCCTATGGGTTCTAAGGCTATCCCCTCTTGCACGGCCTTCCATTCTCAGGAAAATAACTCTCTGCCTTCCTTTAACAGACAAGAGGATAAGCAGTCTGCACCAGAGGGATTCTGTGAGCCTTGAGCCCTGACTACTCTGATCCATGGAGATGCGAAGGCTTTGTTCTGCCACGCTCTCTCCTACCGTGGACAGCCTCTTACCTTCTGGTGAACTCTTCAGACTTACAGAATGCAACTTCATGGACCAAGAAGATTGTATAGAGATTTCAGCTTCTCTCCTTTCTGTTGTCTTCAAAGGAATGGTGTGTTGGTTAGTTTTATGGGGAGGTCTATGGGGGAGGGAGTGGTGTGTGTGTGCATGTGTGTGTGTGTGTGTGTGTGTATTCAAATTGACATAAGCCAGAGGGAAACTCAACTGAGAAAATTCCTCCGTCAAATTGTCCATGAGCAAATCTGTGTGGCATTTCTTGATTAATGGCTGGCATGGGAGAACCCAGCCCATTCTGGATGGTGCCACTCTTGAGGGGGTGATGTGGAATGTCCTTCTATATATGTGCTGCCTTTATTGGCTAATGAATAAAGTTGCATCAGCCTATGGCAGGGCAGAATATAACCAGGCTGGAAGGGATATAGAGAGAATAGATGGAGTCAAAGAGATGCCATGTAGCTGCTGACGAAGACAGATGCCCAGAAAGTTTACTGATAAGCTACAACCTTGTGTCAATATTCAGTTTAATAGAAATGAGTTGATTCATGATATAAGAGCCCTGAGTCATTGGCAAAGCGGTGTTGTGTTAATATAGTTTCTGTGTGATTATTCCAGTCTGGGCAACTGGGAAACGATCAAGCAGTCTCCTCCTACAGGGAGGTAGTCCTAGGTTAAAAAAAAAAAAAACAGGCTGAGCAAGTCATGAGGAGTGGCCACTAAGCTACACTCCTCTGTGCTCTCTGCCTCGGTGCCCGCCTCAAGGTTCCTGTCTTGATTGCCTGCCTTCTTTGCGCTCCAACTTGCTTTTGTCATCTGTGTTTTTTCACAGCAGACTAGAACAAGAAGGGAACAGAAAGAATGACTTTCTGAAATAGTTTTTGGCATAACCACACAAGCCTTACAAACATATATACAGTGGTTTGTGTGAAAAACCTCCTAAAATGTAGCATGCATAACGCCACCCAGAACACATAGCCAGCAGTATGGGAACCTCCTTTGACTCCCCCTTGCTGATAAGGTCATAGTTAGGCACATTAATTACACAGTACTGAATTCTCTGGCTTTTGGGGTTCTTTGTAAGTTGTTGGAGTATGCAGAGCTCTTTGTCACCATACAAAACGGCCCCAAAGTATGTCCTCCCTCTCTCTCCAATAGTCTCTTCAGGACCTCCCTACTAAAGAGCTCCAGGTCATCCCTACTATCCCCAGGCCCACAGCTCAGACTTATGAATGTGCTTCTCTGCCTGTCCTCCACCATGAAGGTGTGTGGTCCACATCAGAGGTGTGCCTGACTGGTTTCCTCAAAGTTGCCTCCCAAATGCGAGAGATTGCTCTGAGATTCACATCTCTGTGTTAAGAGGAGACACCTGATTCCGGAGTTGCCACCTGGACCTCGGTGACACTGCTCTCATATGTCTGGTGGCTCTTGGGACTTGGCAGACAACAAACAAAGATATTAGCAGTACAACTGTTATTATGAAGTCTACGTCTCTGAAGGTCTGTGGATGGAAGCAGCTTGGGGCTTGTACGATATTTGAAGAATATCGTTTCCCACTTTGCTCTCTAACCGGAGTTCTTTTTTCTTACAAGGAAGCCCAACTGAAAGCAACCTGGAATCCCAGACTCTGACTTCCGAGCTGTTCATAGAGTCATCAAATGGGAGCAGGGAGCCAGTGCACTACTTTCCCTTGGAGCAAATGACCGTGCAGTCATCCATCAACGCAGGGAGCTAAACACAGCAAATGTAAGTCGCTTTCATGGTCACATTTGCAGAATAATTTCCCTTTATGTTAATAATTATAATATGTGGTTGGCTCTCCAGATGAAATTAGGGAGGTTCAAAGCTCCAATATGATTGTTATCAAAACAGACCCTAGGAGCTTGATAGAGTACTCAACTTTGCCTCCAGGGTCTTGTCTGGATCCCTCTAATATTTGCATGAAAATGGCCTTGGTTTAGGAGTTTTGTTTGCTTGCTTGAGGCACAATCTTACTCTAGCACAGGCTAACCTAGAACTCGCTATCCCAGGCTAGCCTTGGACTCATGGTGATCTTCCAGCACCCGTTGGCCTCTAGGGTGCAGAGCCACAATATGTGGCTCACAATTTTGATTTTTTTTTTAATTTTTGGTTTGAGCTGTTTTCTATGCTCTTCTGTGCTGCAGAAGCTCTGGACAAGGGACCTGTTTGATGTTTGGGAAGCAGAGAGCCTCATGCCCCATTATGTCTCTGGCAGAGAAGACAGGCAGGCTCAGGACTGCCCAGGGGCTCCTGCAGCACAGCCATGGGGTACAACATGATCGATATCACCCAATGTGGTCCATACCATCTGCATTGTCTCAGATCACACACTCACACAAACACGCACTTGCACCCATGTATGCACACTCATGTTCTTCCGCTCATGCAAGAACAGGAGAGGCAGGTACTGATCAAAATTTTTCCTCTTACTAGCCACCGGCCACCACTGATGTGTCTCCTTGTTGCTTAAATGAAGCCAAGTCTAGATTCTAAGCATCCTCTAAACAAGACGGGTTCTTAAGCTGTTTGAGGGGGTGGTAGGTTGGCAGTTTTGAAGTCCTCCCACACATCCTCCACGCATCTAGAAAGGAACTGTTGACGGGCTTTCCCACCTTTAAGTTGTGCCGGGATTTGGTCCATCAGGCTATTAGAGAATTGTGTGGCACCTTTAGTAAATCTGTGTTGCCTGACCACAGTCAGCCTCATCGCTGGCAACGGAAGAAGCCAGCAAGTTAGTATGTGGTGTGAAAAATGAGGGCCCAGCGTCCACTGAAACCTGGCACAGGATCTAAGCTGGAATAACCAAGGCCGAAAGACCAGGAAACACATCTGTCTCTATCCTGTTACGGAGGAGGAACGACGCACTTAAACTTCCAGGCTCAGCTATGAAAAATAAGGGCTGCGGTGTATTTACTGCACCGAGAAAGGCAGCGCCATTAGCACCCGACATGCCAGCGCGCGGGTGCTAAGTTACCCCTGTCTTGGATAAGTTGTCTTAAATTAAATATTAAAGATTAATAAATATAATGCCCATAATAAACAGTACGCACTAATTTAATTAAAAATAGATGGTGGATTTTACAAATGGGGCATTACAGGGATGACAGAGAACAGACTTGTTATGCAAAAAATGTAGTGTTGAGGGTGTGCAATCCTGCTTCGCATTACACCCTTATTGTGTCTCATTAAAATTTTAAAAATAGCCATTTTAATTGTCAAGCATTTGACAAACTGCTATAAAAACTTGACACTTAAGTTTCAATTTTACAATATGCATTTTAATGACTCCCTTTCCCTTGCATGTTTTGTTATCCATAATCCAAGATTCTTTTTTTTGTCCAAAAAAAATAAAATGTCATCTTCCAATAGCGTGTGTGTGTGTGTGTGTGTGTGTGTGTGTGTGTGGTTTTCTTCAGAGAACAGAGTTGAGCTTGCTGTGGGGCTGCCAGAAAACATTTTAAATCTTTACAAATAAATATGAAAATTAGAAACTATATTTTGTTTCCGCTGCAGTTTCCTTGTTGTCTGTGAAGCCTACAGGGGAAGGAAGGGAAGGGAGAACTCTCCGAAAGCTCCAGCCTGCCCCGGAAGGACCTGGCAGAGACTTTTAGCACCAGCATTTTGAGAGAAGTTCCCATGTCCTGCTCTGGGCATGTAAGACAAGACGACAGATGTGACTGAAGTCACCAATGTGTTCAAACCTTCTGTTAAAGAAAATGGAGACTTTAGAGAGCCTCCCTGAGGGGTGCTGTAGAAAGGTTTTCAGCCCCTCGGAACAGTCCAGTGGGGCCTTGAGGGCTTCTGAGCTCCTTTCTGTACTCTGGAAGGAAATTAGAATAAGTCAGGGTTTTTCAAATGCCTAGCCATTTAAGCAACTGGAGTTGCTAAGACCCGTCCTGCTGACATCATGGCCAACAATCTGTTGGCAGTATAAGAGTGACTTTGGATTAGGAAAAGTCCAATCTCCTTAGCAAACCAAATTCAAAGTATAGCAGCGATAGAGTCCTGTGGTGCATACACAGCCTCCATCTTAGTCGGGGTTCTATTGCTGTGAAGAGACACCATGACCATGCTAACTCTTGCAAAAGAAAATGTTTAACTGGGACTTGCTTACAGCTTCAGGGGTTTAGTTCATTGTCATCATGGTGGGGAGCATGGCAGTGTGCAGGCAGATATGGTGCTAGAGGTGGGACTGAGAGTTCTACGTCTGGATCTACAGACAGCAGGAAAAGAGAGAGATACTAGGCCTGAACTGGGCTTTTGAAAGCTCAAAGCCCAGTAACACACTTCCTTCAACAAGGTCACACCCACTCCAACGAGGCCATGTCTTCTAATCCTTCTCAAGTAGTGCCACTCCTTGATGGCTAAGTGTTCAAATATATGAGCCAGCAGGGGCCGTCCTTAGTCAAACCACCACATTCCACCCCCTGACCCCCATAGACTTGTAATCATAATATAATGTAAAAATATGTTCAATCCAACTTCAAAAGTCCCCATAGTCTATCACAGTCTTGACACTGTTTAAAAGTCCAAAAGGTCTCTTCTGAGACTCATGGCAATCTCTCAACTGCAACACCCTGTAAAACCAAAATCAGAAAGTCAATCACATACTTCTAACATACAGTGGAACAGAATATGCATTACTATTCCAAAAGGAAGGAGCGTAGTGAGGAAATACTTGTCTAGACCTACAACCAGCGGGCAAACTCCAAACTCTCCAGCTCCATGTCTGACGTTAGAGTGCTCTTCAGATCTCCAACTCCTTTCATCTTTGTTGACTGCAACACATTCTCTCTCTTTCTCGAACTGGTTCCCCAAGGGGTCTTCAGTTTCCCTTGGCAGAAAACCCATGACTTTGGCACTTCCAACATCTTGAGCTCTCCCACATAATCCAGGTTTGACTTCCACAGCTTGGTGTAATGGTCTCACTGGGCCTACATGCAGAGACACCCTTGTCACATGCCTGAACTCAGCAACTTCTACTCACCATCCAGATATGGGATAACAGCATCTTATCTTCACAGGAACAGACAAAGGGGAGTCTTTGTGATGTGTATGGAGAGCCACACTGAAGTTCCTAAAAATGAGGGACCCCTCTAGTAAGGCACAACTGTATCCAGCTGGGACCCTCCAACAGCATGATTCTAGGAAGTTCTCACCCTTCTAGTAGATTCTATGGCCTCACATGCAGATGCTGGGAACCCTCTGTGAGCTGTTTCCAATAATCGGTTCTGGGTGCTCACTCACCAAGGCTTCCAGCTTCTGGGAGCCTCGCTCCTAATGCATCCAATGACCTAAGATCCATGTGTAAAGTCAGAGAAACAAAGAAAACTCTAACCACCTGTTTCAAACAAGTGGCCCCAGGATAGCCTGGACCATTTTTACTTATACAGTTTCAATAGTTTCATGAATAGTTTTGCAATATAATTTGCTGGCTTCCTTTGGTATCTAATAATGGCTTCATTAGTTGCCAGTTTGTTCCTTTACCTCATTTTCCTTTCTTCCCCCAAGTTTCCCACTGGTAACCATTACTTACTCATTTCCTAGCTCTAATGTTAAAAGCATTAGCAGTATTGCAAGCAACAAAGGAAGTTTTCCAACTAGGCACACCTACAGGTAGAACAGCGTGCCCAGTTGGCAGCTTTTGCGGTTACAGTGTCATGCAAAGTAAAAGAGAATTTTGCCTCTAATGGTTAAAGTTTACCTCCGGTGAAATCTCACAATTGACTCATCAGCCAAGGCTGAGTCAATCAATTCATCCTTCATTCTGTACTACTCTATCGCCTATGGAGGATACACCAGTTTTTTTCCCTCTCATTCCCACTTACTCTTAATAGTTGGCATTGCTTATTCCTTGTTCTCATGCCCTTTTTCTTTCTGCTACCTACTGTCGATTCTGCTTCATCTCCTGTTACTAGGTTGTTCCCATTAATTCCTGATATCATCTATTTATTAGCATTTCTCCTAGACCCTTGTGGTTAAAATCACTCTTTCCTGAAAAATTATGCAAAATTGCCATATTGTCTCGAACTTCTGTGACTCTTTCAGGCCAGTCACAAGGAGCATTGAAAAGGCAACTTCCTGTTCTTGAGAATCCTGAATTCATGGTCACCCCTGAAACATCAAAGTCTTTAGGGGCTGAATCAGGTCAACTGTATATTTTTAACAACATCCTCTCCAACTCACCCAGAGGAGAGTCATGGGGGGCGGGGGGAGTTTCCCCAACACAGATGTTATCTACGGCTCTCAAAGAGTGAAACTAGAGGCAGCCGTCAATATAACTTGTGTAAGGAAAGCAAGGAAAAGAGGTGGCACATATGGGGTCATGCCCAGAATTACACAACAAATTACCCATCAGCCTTGCCATAAAGGGGTTATGCCGCGCACCAGGCCCCCGAGTCTGCGCTCTCCAGTTCACGAGCTTCGGGCAAGGGGGCTGGAGGTTAAAATACACAGACACACACAGACAGAGAGACAGCGACACAGGTCATCCTTGAATTCCCCAAGAATGCCCCCTTTATTGTGTTCAGGGGCAGATTAGATAGAGATAGTCATGCCCCAGCCAAACCCACCAGAAACCACTCTCCTGCCATCAGGAACTCCTGAAGGTCTCATGCTCAGAGCAGCTGTAGGCACTCAGATCAGGGGATTACAAGAAATTCAGGGTCTGGGGTCTCACTGCTCCCAACAGGGTTAAATTCTCCCAGGCCTTGCCAAAAGGAGAACTTGTTCATGCTATTCTCAGGCCTTTGTTCCCAAAGAGATCACATGACTTCTGCCATACAACCACCCTAAATGTGGGCAGTTGGTAGAGAGGACTTTCCCACCCGTCTCCCACTGCCCACTATACCATCTTCCAAAGAGTTTGACACTTTTCTGCAGAGAGTATTTATGCATCCCAAGGCTTCCTGATACAGTCTGCTCCAAAGCACAAACAGTTGAGGCTGTCCACATTGCCCTGAGCATCCTGGGGAGCATAGTGCCATGGCTGATTCTGCGTGCCTGCTGAGGGGCTCTTTACACTCATCAGCTCTCCAGTCAACACAACAGAATGTCTGAGGAAAGCAAATAAGGAAGAGTTTATCTAGTTGGAGCTCGAGAGGACACAAGCAATTTGTGTAAGGTATGGTAGCATCCACGGGAGTGGGAATATAGGGCTGCGTCTCAACTGACTGAGAGCCAAGGAGTAGACAGGACACAGGACCAGGTTAGGAAACCTCTCCCAAATGACGCAGCTGGTCCAGGAAGGTTCTTCTCCCTGACACTACACTGACTTTGGACACTTCTCTAGATTCCTAAAACAAGGTGATGGTTTATTATCAGGAAGAAGAGAAGTAACCTTGCTCCATGCTTTGGTGTCAGAGCACAGCTGAATTACAGATGCAGTGTGGCCTATTGCAAACTGCCTTTGAGAAAAATGAGGCCTTGGTCGTTGATGAGGGCAGCATTTATTTTTGTGTAGGAAAGTGTGAGCTGAAAGGTTAACAGCAAAACTCAAGCTTGTTGCTGAGACTCACAGCGCAACTAGAATTGGAACTGTGTGGCTGGAGTGTAGGTGTCAGTTAACTAAGTGTTGTTTCTAAAACCCTGGAGTTTCAGTGCTCTGTAAGTGAGCACGGCCTGAATATGGACTGATCAAAAGCTAATCTCATCTGTAGCAGCAAAAAGCAGATGACCATGTGCCTGGAGCTAAGAGGGGCAGTGGGTGAGGAGCAGACTACATAAAAATGGGTAGGAAGCCCAGTGATGTGGGGACAGTCTATGATCTTTAGACTCAGAGAGCTGTTTACAGAGGTCTGCACAAAAGACAACAACCTGTCCAACATCAAGTGGGCACCTGTCTTACATGCAAACCACACTTTAAAATACGAAGTTCAAAAAAAAAAAAAAAAAAGCAGAAAACGACCAATGCCCCAAAGGACCTGGGCGTAAAAGTTGACCCACAATCCAACAAAACAACAAAACAGTTTCTACCTCAAATTCCAGAAGCAAACAAAAATAAAACAAGGCATTCTTAAATCCCTAGGGCCAACTAAGGCCTCCATGAGCTTGCTTTTCAGTGCACGTGGTGCTCTCCCTCCAAATGCCTGCTCAACTTACCTGTGAGGTCATCAAGAGTCTCTGCGGATATGCTGTAACCAGGAAATTCAAATGGCTTAGCAGTTGTGGTTCTGTTAGGTTGCTCTATTTTAAGCCAGGAAAAATTACCCCCGTTTTCCATGATTTCAAATGAACTCAAAAATTCATAGAGAGATAGATATAGATGAATCTCTCTCTCTCTCTCTCTCTCTCTCTATATATCTCTCTCTCTCTCTCTCTCGTGTGTGTGCATTC